>NW_026932916.1:237500-445000 GCF_032062105.1 Saccostrea cuccullata
ACCTGCATGTAGCTCCTAACACGAAAAGGTCAAGACAACAAACAAAGTTCAACATAAAAAATCCTTCAAATGTGCAAAGCGAACGCAGCCATTTTGAATTAAAAATTTCCATATATTAAATAAGTAAATAAGTGAAATATTGGAAAAAGGAAAAATTCCCAAGTTCAAAAGTCCATTCAAACAATGAGCGGAGAGAAGCACGAACTTTAAAACATCAAAGATAAGATAGGTGCTAAGAGAAATGAGACCCCCTTTCGTCAATCAGCATTTGAATGAATTATTGATTGTATTTGCTAACATTGTATCGACAACAAAATTTGTGAATTTTAAAATGAGAGTTGAAATTTTTGTTTCATCAAATTGTTGGTCAGTCACTTCGAGAAATTGGTGCGAAGTTAGGATGTAAGATTGATTGATTGATTGATTGTATGTTGTTTAACGTACCTCTCGAGAATTTTTCACTCATATGGAGACGCCACCACTTGCCGGTGGGAGGCTACAAATTTTGTCCTATGCTCGGCACTCAGGGCCTTTGAGCAGTGAGGGATCTTTTTCGTGCCAGCACCTACTGCGACACAGGGCCTCGGTTAATACGGTCTCATCCGAAGGACCGGTCTCCACGTCCCGCAGTGTGATTCGAACCCGCGACGTAAGGATTGACTCCATACTTCGCGACTCTAGAGCAGACGCTCTAACCACTGCGCCACGCGGGCGACTAGGATGTAAGAGAGTATGGTTTTTCTTCGGGTAAACTAGAAATTGCTATGATTTCCTATAGTTTTATTTAAAAACAAAAGCCTAAGTAAGTATTTTTGGAAAATCCTTCCAGAACACCGGTAAGTTGTATCCCGAGGTAATGTATACAATGTTTTTCTATATTTTTCATTTTAAGCCCCCACTACTGCCCATCCGTATGTGACGTTTACATCTGTGTCCGTGTCGCCGTCTCCTGTGGTGATTCCTGGAAACATCACAATCGGTGTACGAGGATCAGTTCATCATAACTTTGGTAAAGATGTTAGAATGGTAGTTCACATGGACAAATATCTCCTAGGAGTATGGACAAAGGTTCCCTGTAACAGTAACGTAGGATCTTGGTATGATATCACAAGCATCTATTTTTTTTTTATTAATTTATGATATCCAGATATTCAGTAATATGAAATGGCAATTTTTTTTTATAAAAAAAAAACAACTTTTTAAGATGACAAAACAGTATTTCTTACCTTTCTGTTCTAAAGCAAAACTATTTTTAATTGTATATAACTGTAGTTTGAAAAGGAATCAATAAAAAAAAAGCTTTAAGCTTTAAGGGGGATGTACAAGCCATATTGGATCTAGTCTGGTGTAAACTAAGAAATACCAAGAATGCGCTTAATACTCTACTAAACTAGCCTAAAGTTACTCAAAGTGCTAATGCACTAATTACCTACTGTTAGAGACCAAAATTAGTAAACAATTAAGTTTATTTTGTCTTAATTAGAAGAAAATTAACCATGTTAGAACTGCGCAGCTACAGCATTCATGAGATGAAAAATGCATTGAAAATGGAGTTAGTTTGATTCATTGATAATATGGCTACAACCATTTGTTTCGTTTTTTTCTTGTCATTATCCATAATTCTTGAAAATTTGATTTTTCATATGGGTGTCTTCCTGAGGCCATGTGTTTATTTCGTCCGCCATTCCTCTGTCACACAGAGTTCGAATAACAATGATTTTAGAATAAATGCGACCATAATAACATCAAGACAAGAAATTTCTAAGTAATAATCATTAGGTTATATTACTTACTACTTTTATTTGTTGCATCGCATCGTCTGATTAATGAAAAAACGCGATTTTAACCTCACTCCAGCAAATCGTGAAAAACTGTTCTGTTTACAACTCGAAATTCCTCGTTAATATTATTCCACTAAGCACATGGTTGGCATGTGCATATATCTGCTGTGGATAAATCCGTTTATTACCATGATTATATTTAATTTTTATGGAACAAGTCTTGATAATTTGTTGGTTTCTTTAAAACTCAAGAAAAAAAGATAAAAATGTCCTAAACATATGTGTTTACGGTGGGTCTTTTTTCTGAGGCGATAGAAGTTATTTTCAAATGGGGCACTGCAAGGAGGATGTTTAGCATTTAATTTGAAAATGTTAAACAATATGCAGTGCATGAAAAATAAATTGTAATTACATGTCTTACATTCGAAAAGTTGGTACATATGTCTATTTTGTTTAGAAGTTAGATAGAAAAAATAGGCAGTTATAGGATATCCTTCAGGCACCTCACATAAATAGCTAGAATGTTTGCAATGACCCATACATTGTATGGGGTCATGTTTGGACACAAAAACGCATCATGTCTCATTATGTTGACAACGTTGTAAGCTCTCGCTCATTGAACATACAAAGCTTGATAAATGTAATGAGTGGTTTCTATGAAATTTAGAAGCGAGCACAATGTTTGCAAAGAAAGGTCCATTGCATATGCTATGTCTATCATCGCAAAAAAAAGTGAGTGCTAACCCCCTCCCCTGAAAATCCTGTTTGTTTTTCAAAATAGTGTCAAAGATTAAAAAAAAATTGCATTACTAAGTATGTGATGGAACATGTACTAGCCTTATAATACCACTTGTTATGAAAATATTTGGTTGCCCTCTCTCCCGATCTACTGCCTAGAAATGGCCCGACTCATTTTTGTAACATTCCATTACACGATATTTTTTTCTTTTTCTTCCGTCAACAATTCTGTTTAAATTTTAAGGATTTTTTTCTCACCTATAAATACGGACCCAATAATTTTTCCCTGAGTTGGGAGGACCACCAAACATCATTTTAAAGATGTTTATAGGTTGATTTTTTCTCTTTACTAAAGTTGTACAATTGTAATTTTGAAAATATGGGCAAATAGAAAAAAAAAATTCTTCATTAAATCTCCTAACCCACTCTGAATGATTTCATGCCTTTTCAACTGTTGCTCCTCTGTAATGAAAATTATAAATGCATGTTTATTTGACACAGTATACGAGGGGTGATCAAAAAGTAAACAATATCTTAGGTATTTTATATTTATATTATTGTTGAAATATTCAAGTATTTTTCAAAGTGTAAAATTTTAATTGAAGGTCTTTGATAGCATATTGCTTTATTAAAAACACATCCCTTTTCAAACTTGCTTTCACCGGGCAACGTAACAAGTATCATATTTAACCATCTACCTTCCTTCACTAAAACGATATCCAATCATTGATTGAAATTATAGGAAGCCATTTAATAAACTGCTTCACATGAACAAATTCTTATACGCTACTTCAAAGGCATTTCTAAGATATACATGTGCCATAATTGTTGAACGAGTTCCACTGAGACAACCATTTTTCGTCAAAAGTACCTGAATAATGACGTCATTTTCAGATTGTGACATCACAAACAAGGATCAAAACTTCAGCATATGCTATTTATAGAACTTGTGTTTGGCTATCTAATCTGAACTGTGGTTTTGTAGATATAGAGATATTTCGCGAAATTTTTGATAACGCTTCGTACTAGTAGGTACTAAAACAAGGTCATTCGTATCAATTTTATGTGTCTAATTTCTTTGTGTTTTATTGTAGATAATTAAATTAATAGATAATATAATTTATCTGTGGCAAACTTACAAACTCTTAATTTTTAACTTTGATGGTGCTCATTTTTCCTTACCTGGAATCAAAGAGTTTAAATTTTTTTTATATCAATACGTAAACTACATGTATATAACAACTGTTCGATAATAATACTAAATAAATTACTTCAAGCCACACTATAACACCTTTCCTCTTTTAAAAGTGTTCATATTATTTGAAATATTTTGCAACTGTAATATTCTCTTCTACATTTAAAGATTGTTATGCCCCTCCATATTAAGAAGAGGTCTGGAAAACAAGATTCTGTGCTAAAAATAGACCACGTGCTGCTATCCATGAACTACTTTCATGGTTATTTACACTCTTTTTGAAGATAATGGTACCTTGTTTTGAACTTGAATTTATCATTTAAAAGTGCAAAATTTAGACATTTTCTCAACAAATGGTTGTAGAGAGAACATTAATGCACAGTTTGCATATTTTTTTTGGATTTTTTAAGGCTCTGCTGAATTCTGTAGCTGCGCAGTTCTAAGGAGCATATCAAAAGCATTTTTCTGCAAAAGTATAGATTATATATGCACAACATGCATTCGGTTATGCATATTTATTGTATCTTTATCAAAAAGACTTAAAATTTGATCAAAATATAATGTATTTTAGCCATTTGAAGAAATGTTTACATTTTGCTCTCACTGCACTAAAAGTGGCCGTACATCCCCCTTAAGAGTAATTTCAATTTTTAATCCTTTAATATCAAATTTGTACTATCCGTTGCATTTATATGGAGTAGACACCCTAAATGGAACGTGAAGAAGCAAATTCATCTTAATACTATATTTAACAAAATATTCCACACAACAGACATTTATGCATAACTTTACAATGTAGATATTTTCTCTATTCTAAACAGCAACTACGACAACCCATGTGAGTTTTTATCTGCTTTTGCGACATCAGGCACTTGTCCACCTCAACTTGAAGCACATGGTCTCCCGTGTACGTGTCCATTTAATCCATCCGACATCAATCTACCCCCATCAGTGTTCGAAGTGAAAACAATTAATGCAGCCTGGTCGTGGCTGGCGACGGTTTGTATAAGTCGCTCAATTATTTGCAGAATAGACCCTTCAAATTTCTAAAGTAAATGTAATTGAATGCAAATATTGTGTCAATTTAGGGGAAGTTCCGAGTTCAAGCTGAGATGATTCATGGTCATGATATCGTTGGCTGCTTCCATGTCGAAATGGATATCAAAAGGACTGGAGGTCATGGATTTATCTTTGGATAAAAAAAACTGAAAAGTGAACTATGTGATGACGAAGCATGAAAGCTTAATTTATGATTAAAGCTTATACACTCTCAGAGTACATCACTTTAATTAATTTTTCTCATAAAATATCATAAAAAGCTATAGTTTTGCTTAAGTAATATATATATATCATGTTCCTTTGTTAAATTACGAAAACAAAACAAATGATTTGAAGATTTTCTTTTAAACTCTAGTTTTCTACTTTTGAAAACAAAAAATTACGTAATGTTTTAATGAACAAATGCAAATTCTTGATTTAATCAAATATCTTATTTTTTATAAGTCAAACAAGTGTCGAATATTCGTTTGTCACACAATTTTTTTTTTATAATTTCCCCTTTTTTAAGCGGATTAAAGCACAGACGTATGAAATTGAAATTATTTGAAAAAAATAAATGTGAACTCATTTTAATTTTTTTAGATAACTTCAATTTCAAGATCGCGTCTTTCAATTTCAAGAACAACTGGATAAACTACGTTAAAACCTTTTTAGTGCATATATTCAGTTCTACTATAAGTAACATTCTCAAACTCAAGTAATATAACTCAAATAAAGATGAAGAAAAAATTGAAATATTTATTATATAAAGAGAAATGCGAAAATATATAAACAAAACCTCGTTATATATATAGGAAATTCTAAAATGTATCAAAATCAAGTTAATTTTATGATCTTCTCAGTCAAAACAGCACAGAACCTACGGGTATGAGAAAGTAGAATGAAATGTTTGAAACGAATGACAAAAAAAGGATTTTTTAAAATAGTCTTTTAAAGTTACATATAATTGTAACTGTTTCAGGATTTAATTTTTAACAAAATTCAAAATCACAGACAAGAAGCATAGTACATTTTGTCAAATGGAAGATTGAGTGATTGTATACTGTTTAACGTCCCTCTCCAGATAATTCACTGATATGGAGACGTCACCATTGCCTGTGAAAGGCTGCAAATTTAGCCCTTTGCTCGGCACTTACGGCCTTTGAGCAGGGAGGGATCTTTATTGTGCCACACCTGCTGTGACATGGGGCCTCGGTCGTTTTATACGGTCTCATCCGAAGGACAGCCCCATTTTGTCGATTTTTACGACAAGCAAAGGGGTACTGAGGACCTATTCTAACCCGGATCTCCACGGGGGGTCAAATGGAAAAAGGAACCATTGAACAATTGCTCCAGAATGTGGTAGTATACATTCTCTAAGAGAATTTGAAGAATTCTTTGTAAAATAAATAAATATATAAATAACAAAATTGAGTATATTTTTGGGTTCGTGATTAAAAAGAAAAAACCCCAAAATAACCATGTTATATGGCTTAAATATATAGTCTCGTTTACCCCAGACTCTCGCTCTCGAGACTTTGCCCGAGCGAGAGTCTGGTCTGATTCCTATTTAATTTTTGTAATTTCAAATCGAGGCTTACCGAGAAATCGGTATGGATTTTCATTGGCTGATACATTCTCTTCGATGGTAAGCTCTGTATTCTTTAAAAAGTCAAAGGCTGCGCCTTTACTTTTATCTGGTTTTATAATAAAATACCTTTGTCTGCTTTATAAGGAACAAAAAACGCACATATCTTTGTTTAAAAAGTAAATTCTCACATGTATTTTCATGGGAGTCGCCATCTTGTTCGCCGGTTTAGCGACCTCTACTGGTTACAAAAAATAAATAGGAATCAGACCAGACTCTCGCTCGGGCAAAGTCTCGAGAGCGAGAGTCTGGGGAAAAAGAGACTATTAAATATACTGACACGCAAAAGAAACGCAACAAGCAGTAATCTACAAATGTTTGATTTTTTTATCTTATGAGTTCTAAAAGCAAATAAAGTAAGGAAAAACTCACTTTTCAGAAGATCAGCGATTTAATAAAAATGTTAAATGTTTATCTTTTAACTTTACTAAGTACCATATGACTGTTAAAACACCCCCCTCCCAGACATACAAGTAAAACATTCAAGACTGTCCTAAACAACAGTTGCAGCTCAATTTCTACGATACAATAAGTTTATTAATATCGAGATCTGAGCGAAGGACATATTCTTTGGCATTTTTAAATGCCCCTTTTTCAGATGATTAGGTCGAATTTTCTCTAACTTAGAGCAGTGTACCACCTTTGGACTTCCGGTACAAGGACTGTCCTTAATGCATATGATACGTAAGAACCTGCTGAGGCGTAATGTAGTGAAATTTCGTATCAGCAATTCTCCATCACATTTACAGTGAAATTTTCCAGCTAGAGCACTGGAAATGCGTACATAAGCCATTTTCAAGTAGCCTTAGCATCGTTGCGGGTAAAATTGGGGAGTTTATTTTTTGAAATTTTGCTGCATTACTTATGATGAACAGTAAAAAACCCTCACTCGTGCGAAGACGCCCTTATTTGCCATCAAGGGCAATCTGATGGGGAGGGGGGCTAAACCTACGCAGCAGTGTCTGATGTCTATACTAAGTCCATCTTTGGAAAAAAAAAAGTGAGGCCCGCCCGGTTCCGACGCCTATATGGATCTATTTAAAAGCATTCAAAAGAGTTTTTTTTGTTTAATAATTAGCATTGTAAATTCCCCCTCTGACAAGTTGTGTTAAATTATTAATCCACCCTTTATATATTAGGATTTTCAGCATTATTAAATTACACGTTATTTGCATTCTTTAATGCAGACTTATGTGTCATCATGTTTATAAAATGCAAATATATCTAATCTTGGTATTTTTAACGACTTGAGTTTAATTTTTATTTCAGATCTTTGTTATGCTCCAAAATTGTCTATTTATCATATATTTAAGAAAGTCACAGTTCACAATCACTCCAAAGTGAAGGTCTGCCTGGTGGTAACCTGAGTTGAGGCATCACATTTCCTGGGTGTAGGAGGGCGAATGTCAGACTCGTCGGTTTGTGTGGAAGCTTCCATGGTCATCCGGTAATACGGGTCGGGGCAAATGGTACTCGTTAAATAGTATGTGCGGCCATCAGGGAATCGAATTTAATCTCTCTTGGAGATATTACACACAGATGCAGGGATCGAAGTAAGTGACCGTCCCGCCGATCTCCGTGCCTCTCTGTTGGCTCTACTCAGCATGTTGTCTACATAGGTGTTGTTAAGGCCACTCGGGACACCGACAAAGAAAAGTCTTGGATTATGGGAGAGATCAAGTGATGACTTATTCAGATCTGAACCCTGGCAAGTGTGCAAGATATAATCTGATGCAGGAGGACACGTTTCCACAGGTGCCGAAGATGTTGGATGCTCAGAGGACACAACAGGGACAAGCACAGACTCCTTCAAGGGTGAGATCAGAGGAAACTCAGCTCCCAAGCTAGCCATAAAAGAACTGGTCGGAGACATGGCTGTCGTAGAAGCCGCAGCAGGGTTCATCACCAGTTCGTCAGGAAAGTTGAGGCTTTCTGGTGGAACGCCAGTCTGAGTCGTGGTCGGCACAATGGTGGCTGCAGGAGCACTCCTTCCTGGAAAAAGAGTTGACTTAGGATAAAGGTCATGGCTCACAGTAGGTGGGTGACTGACTGAAGGAGGCTGGCTCACAGGAGGAGGAATACCAACTGGTGGGAGCTGGCTCACAGGGACTGGTGGAAGCTGGCTAACAGAGACTGGTGGAAGCTGGCTCACAGAGACTGGTGGAAGCTGGCTCACAGAGACTGGTGGGAGCTGGCTCACAGGGACTGGTGGAAGCTGGCTCACAGGAGGAGGGTGACTCACTGGAGGAAGCTGGCTCACAGGAGGAGGTTGACTCACTGGAGGAAGCTGGCTCACAGGAGGAGGTTGACTCACTGGAGGAAGCTGGCTCACAGGAGGAGGGTGACTCACTGGAGGAAGCTGGCTCACAGGAGGAGGGTGACTCACTGGAGGAAGCTGGCTCACAGGAGGAGGTTGACTCACTGGAGGAAGCTGGCTCACAGGAGGAGGGTGACTCACTGGAGGAAGCTGGCTCACAGGAGGAGGGTGACTCACTGGAGGGCTGGACCTTACAACTTTTCTGGGGGGCTCAAATGAAACATCAATGTCATCTAGTCCGTACAGGTTGACAAGAGGTGGACTTCCATGGAGGGAAATTGACACCGAGGGACTCCTCAAAGGTGAGACATCTTTCATTTCATTCTTATCTTTACTCACTGGTTTCTCTGGTTTAGAATTGCGGCTTTGTGCTGTGGATTTCTTTGAAGAGGGATATTTCGATATTTTCCTTGTTTTGTAGGGAAAAGACAGACTGTAGGAATCTCGCTGTTCCTTTCTGGCGTGAATCTTGTAGCAGATTTTTTCGCCTGGATGGTGTTGCTGAAAGTGCTTCGTCATCAAATACTTCCTGGAACCTGGTAGTTCATAACTGCAGGAATTGCACCTTATAACATCTCCATGAACATCCTGGTAATGCCTCATCATCTGCTTCCTGGATGGATACGACTTTTCACAAAGTCTACAGTCCCACCTACAATCAATGAAACTTACTATTTAATTTTTTTTCAAGTGACATATGATAAATTATAAGTGATATCATAACTAACTTTAGTCATAATATTTTTTTTCAGGATTCTTTGTTCTATATCTTTGTCATGTCTCTTGTGTTCAAATTTCAGCTAACCAATATCTGTTGGCTGCCAGTCTGGTGGGGACTCAAAAAAACATTGGATCAGGTACAAGGCCAGGAACAGGATCAGCATTTATTTATTTAAAAAGGTATAATTTAGAATAGCTGCATCTCGGTTAAAATTCAGGCTGCTGACTGGTCTATCATACCTCAGTTCCTCTTCTTTTGAACCAAAATAAAAAATAGAAAAATACCGTAATAATACCGTAATAATCTCCTCACACTCTTTAATCTATCATGCAGGTTGATCAGGCCCACCTGATAAATTAAATTTTACAACAGAGTGACATTGAATTTTTGGATCTTCTAACGAGATAAGTCAAGTCATCAATTTTCTTAATAACCACATATGGCCCTTTCCATCTGAAAGACAATTTTTGAGAAACTCCCTTTTTCCTTGTAGTGTCATGGAGCCAAAAAGCTTGTCCCTCTTTGTAAACTTTCCTTTTTGATTTCACATCATACTGTTTCTTTTGGTATAAGGCACTTTGTTTCAGCTTTTCCTTTCCAAGATTATGTATTTGACAGAGTTTCTTTTTAAATTTTGTGATGTAATTTTCTTCATCTGAAGAGCTGCTACTTCCAGGTACAGGTTCCCTTATAATAGCTCTCATAGGAATGGTTAACTCCCTACCCATCATCATGACATTTGGTGTCTGTCCAGTACTACATGTAGATTGTACAGAGGCTCGGTAAGCCATAAAAACTTGGGGCAGAAATTGGTCCCATTGATCTTGGTTCTTGTTACAAAATATAGAAAGCATGTCACCTAAAGTTCGGTTAAATCTTTCTACATTCCCATTTGATTGAGGGTGATAACTAGTTGTTCGAGTCTTGTCAATTTGCAGCAGATCGCACATTTCTTGAAAAACATTGGATTCAAAGTTCCGAACCTGATCTGAATGCAATTGTAATGGGGTGCCGAAACAACAAACAAAGGTATCAACAAAAGCCTTTGCTACAGTATTTGCTTCTTGATTGGGAAGAGCTACAGCTTCTGTCCATTTTGAAAAACAGTCAACCATAACTAGTATGTATTTATTTCTTTGTTTGGTTACAGGTAAGGGACCAAGAATATCCACAGCAACTCTCTCCATTGGTTCTCCTACATGATAAGATCCGAGTGGGGCATGGTTTTTCTTTGACGACTGTTTGCGGGCTGCGCAGTGGTCACAGGAATAGCAGTAATCTTGAACATAGTCTTTCATAGAAGGCCAGTAAAATCCTTGTTTTATTCTTTCTAGTGTTTTCTCAGCACCAAGATGTCCCGCAGATGGTATATCGTGATAATGGTGAAGTACTTGTTTTTGTAGTGATTCTGGAACAACAAGTTGGTCTATAGAAGAGACACCATCTACGATATAAAAAACCGGAAATTACCTACAACCTGTCCCAGTGACGTCACAAGGTCTTCAAAACTCAGACTGGTTAGAAATAGATTTCCAGGGGGTCTGTCACCATCTTCCTTGGCTATTAAAATTGGTCCTATATTGCAATCCTCTCGTTGTTTTTGCCTAATAGTGTTTGGCTCCCAACCCTCTAATAGAAATTAAACTTCCCTTAGATTGGTATCTGGATAGTTTATTTTTGTTTGTCCTATAGTGATAACTCGAACAGTGCCATCTGTTAATTGTTTGGGTAGTATTTCCGGTTCTGGCTCCTTGTCCTGCCTGACGCAAACCTTGCAGGGGTTCCTTGACATGGCATCAGCGTTTGTATGTTTTCTACCTGGTCTGTGGGTGACTGTTAGATCATAGTTCTCAACTTCTTGCAACCACCTAGCCATTTGTCCTGTGGGATTTTTACGATTCCTTGGTGGATTCGGTGCTGGTAAGTACTTTTTGACCATACAAGTAAGAATGGAAATGTTTCAGGGCATTTACAACTGCTAATAATTCCTTTCTGGTTATGCAATATGATTGCTCATACTTATTCATAGTTTTACTCATGTAGGCAATGACATGTTCTCCATCGTCATGTAGTTGAGATAGAACAGCACCTGTTGCACGGTCAGAGGCATCAGTATCAAGGATAAATGTTTTTCCAGGAATCGGGTAAGCTAATACAGGTGGGGTCATTAATGCTGTTTTAAGAGAGTCGAAAGCCTGTTGACAGTCATCTGTCCAAATAAATTTGGAATTTTTCCCGCAAAGCTTGTGTAATGGTCTAGAAGTGCTGGCAAACCCAGGTACAAATCTTCTATAATAGGAGCAAAGTCCTATAAATGACCTAACATCTTTTGCTGTTTTTAGAACTGGCCACTTTTTGATAACCTCTGTTTTGTCTGGATCAGTTTGAACCCCTTCCTCGGACACCACATGTCGCAAAAATTTAACTGATTTTTGAAAAAGATTGCATTTTGATGGTTTCAGTTTTAAGTTGGCATCTCTCAGCCTTTCAAAAATATTTTCCAGTCTTTGTAGTGCCTCAGCAAAGGTGGAACCTGGTACAATAATGTCATCCATGTACAGTAAACATTCTTCCCACTGCAACCTCCGTTATACATCTTCCAAGAGGCGACTAAGAGTGCTTGGACTGTTGCATAGACCAAACGGCATGACCTTGAAATGAAATAGACCAAGGCTTGTGGAAAAAGCAGTCTTCTCCTTGTGTTCCTCTGCCATAACGAATTGCCAAAAGCCAGAATTTAGATCCATAGAACTAAACCATTTTGAATTGGATAAGGAATCTAGACAATCATCCACTCGGGGTAAGGGATAGGCATCCTTAATTGTAATTTCGTTTAATTTTCTGTAGTCCACGCAAAAACGAGTCGAACCATCCTTTTTGGGAGCAAGTACAATTGCACTGGACCAAGCACTCCTAGAAGGCTCCATGATGCCATTATCAAGCATTTTCTTTACTTCTTCCTGTTCAGTTTTCTTTTTACCTATTGGTAACCTGCGGGGTTGTGTTCTAATTGGAGGGGCATTACCGGTTTCAATTCTGTGCACCACTCTATCTGTACTGCCAGTATCTTGATTGTTTTTAGAAAAGACACCTTCATATTTGAATAGCAACTGCTCTAACTGCTTGGTTTCTTCTGTCGTCAGATGAACCGAACTGCGCTTTAAAAGGTCTTGAAGATGTTCAGGAAAATCTGCTTTCTCCCCAGAGCTGACTACTCTAGCACATATATGCTGGTCACATTCAGAGGGGATCTATAATTAAAGAACTACAACAACCCAGATGAGTATTTGGGTACAGCTTTATTTCATTGTCTGAAAAATTCATTCACCATCTGATAATTTGATTTTGAGTTAATTATTCCAGGAGTGAGAAGAACTCCTTTCTTTTCCATCAACTCGATTGATGGTTCAACAAGGGCTGTTTCAGATAACTTGCAAGCATAGGGAATGTTGACTGGGATTATCATCTGGGACTGTGGCGGTAAAGTAGTTGTTTCTTTCACTTGTACTCTGCATACCATGGCAGCATTACCACCTGTCCAACAGTTCAAGGTCTCGTCGCCAATAACTATCTGCAATTTCTGGTAATCTATTTTGCAGGCATTTTTCAGGAGGAAATCTTGTCCTAAAATAACGTCTTGAGAAATGTCACAGACCAGTACTGGAATCTGGTATACAGCATCTTTGAATTTTACAGGAATTTCTGCACTGCCACGAATCACAAGGTCATTGCCATTTACATCTCTTAATTTCTTGGAGACAGAGTGTAATGAGATTGGTTCATTTGAATTAAGCTTCTGATAAAATTGACTAGATAGCAACGTTGACGTGGAGCCGCTGTCAATGAGAAAATAAGCAACAATTTCTCCAATTGATGCTGTTACATAAAATCCATTGTCCCATATTCCAAGTTCTCCAGAATATCCAAGTCTCACATCCGAATGCTTGCAACCATCTGCAACAGGCCCTTTTTCCTCCATCCTCTCTGGGCCTACTGAGAGGATGGCTTTGCGTTTCCCTGGAACTGTCCATTGGGTCGTCCGGCCATATAAGTTCTATGTGGTGGGGGCAAGTAACTCTGATCGTTTTCATGCATCTGTCCCTTTTTGTTCATAGGGCATTCTCTGTAGAAATGGTCTGGCCTTTTGCACAGGAAACAAGTTCGATCTGAGGTAGCTTTGTTTGAAAAAAATTTTCTCAAGCTTCTCTATCCTGTCCATCAATTCCTTAAACATTTTTCGAAGCTGAGAATTATTTGTCTTGGGAGCAGCGTCAGTGGTCACAACGCGGACACTAGGCTTCTTCAGAGTCTGGTCTCCTAGGATGCTATCATACCTTTTTATTATGTCTAGCTACTGCTTTCGATACAGTTCGGCAATTACGATCTATACATCGGCATTTCATTTCTAAGGTAATGGTCTTGTATAATTGGTTGAGCGCTATAGCCTTTTGAGCAACAATGTCCAGTCCAACATACGCCTTTTGAGCCATCTGTCTCAAATCATCCCCCAAAGCTGCTATTGACTCCCCCGGTTGCCGTTTCCTTGACTCGAACCGCGCTAACCACCTGTTCTGCTGCCTCAAACTACCGAATCTCTGGCCCAATTTTATCAAAAGCGTTTCATAAACATTTCTTTCTGTTGTCCCCAAACTCATATAAAATGTACGCGCAGCTCCCCTTAAACTTGCGGACAAAGTTAAAACCTTTTCTCTCTTGACCCATTTCCCCAATTCGGCACAAACTTGAAAGTGACATAAATATTCATCCCAATCGGCGCTGCCGTCATACGTTTCTGGTTTCATGGAAGGTGGGCGTCTACCAGTCGTGTGGGGTGAATCAGCTCCCATCATTCTATCTATATATCTTCTGTCGCATTCATCCATTGCATCACCTTGACCAATATGCAAATCTAATCTTGATTCTTCATCATCACTGTGTGCTTGTAACTGCTCATCGTCGTCACCTCGAACGGAATTAAACTGCACTTCATGATCGGGCGAGTCTGCCATGATTTTTCTTTTACGTATGTTTATAGAATTTACTTATATATGATTTCTTTGTTTTATTTAATTTCAGAATAACCAAGTGTAGATTCGACCACAGGATCCTGAGGAATTTACAGGATCCCACCGCTTGCCACCAAAAATTGTAACGTGCCCGAGAATACTTGTTTTTTCAATAAAGACGCTGTCTCAAAATTTAGAGGAGTTTATTGTGAGATTAAATTAATTCAATAAATAATAAAATTACATCCCTGAAAAACTCTTGGTTGGTAAGTTGAATTATCCAATTTAATCAATACTCTAGCGCAGCTTACGTTTTTGTAATACGGGTAATAAATAAAAGGGGGTGGGGGGGGGGGTATATCGACTGGCACCCAACGTATAGGTATATGGTATAATATAGATAAACTTTAATGTCTGTAACTTTTTAAATAAGTGTTTGGTGTCTGTATAACTGTTGCCCAAACTTACATTCTGCTTCTACTGCTATAATTGCTCTCTCTGTCTATTTGCTGTCTCTATCTATCTGATTATCTGCCCGCTCTGACTCCGTATCGCCTGCTTTTACTCTCTTGTGTCAACAATGTAAATAATGACGTAGTGCGCAAGTTGACGTCACCGAGTTTGGTGACTTTACCAAAACCCCATAACCGGAAGTTTCTAGTTACCACTGATTTCAAGGTAATTTTAGGGGAAAATTTGCATTTACATGGGATGCCAGCGGTGTTTAACAACAAAATTGAATATATTAGGAACCCAGTTGTCGTATACAGGTATGATCTGTTTACAGAATTGAGATAGCGCTGTTTTATTGAGGTTTTCATAATCACCAAATCACCAACACGTAAACCAATGCCGTTACCTATAATCACCAATGGTCACCAACGATCTCCAATCATCCTTGTTATAAGGTTAATTTGTATTTAGTACAATTTAAATAAGTATGAAATCTCCGAATTATCAGCAACATTAGCATACAAAATAAAACCAATAGCGCATACTCTATATAGGAAAAAGAGTACCAAAGACACAGATTTTAACATCATTTCCTGGTTGAACAAGATGAAGCAGAGTAATAAATGGGTAGGCTTTACCTGATTGGCTGAATTCAGGTATGTAAATAGTTTCATTTTAAAGTAAATATATTATTGTTTGAAATAAATGGTGAAATGTAGGAATACTACAGAAAATATAAAAATATCAGGGGAGATTGTAGGGGGTGAAGATTGATATTTTTGGTAGTGTGTCATTTAATGCTGATCGCTGTAAGTTGGAAATAAATGCAAATTTGACCTATAAACGCCGCGGCATTGTATATTTTTTTCCCCAAGTTTTTAATAAGTGCTTAGAATGAACTTTCAAATGATATCAGAAATTTGCTTGAAAGGGAATAAGTAAATTATTGGGAGGGCATTAGGCTTGTATAGAGATCTATGGGTAATTAATGGGTACTTTTTTCCCATAAACAGTATTTACATGTGCCCAAAGGGAAGTAATAAATATGAACGATAACTCAAGAAGGCCTATTCATTACAATATTTCCAGTAAAGAAAATTAATTTTTATATTCAGCGAACTCGCTCCACATTTTAAGAATAGTCCACAAATGGAACGGAAGAGTAAGCTATAACTTTTTTTCACTTCAAAATTATTTTTTTTATTGGCGCTGTATCGGGATTAAAAAGTTAAAAAACGTTGAAATTCGATAACGCCAAGTTGACGACGTCATAACATCATAGCGTTATTTTCTTACGAAAACTACCTATATTTGAAGTGGTCTCTTGAAGAAATGGTTTGAGATAATAACAAAAATCAAAATGAAATAGGAAGTGGTCACTCTCGACATGTTTCTAGAACAATTTAATAAGATTTTGGGACTGGGCGGATTTTTGTTCATATAGTACTTTCTTCTTTTCATTCAATAATGTTTAATTGAAATTATTTTATAGATGTTTAAAACAACTTTCAACCCCCGAAATAGTTTTTTGTGTTTTGATTTTTTTTGTCTTTCACTTAGTAAGACATACAATTAAGGCCTGGACTACTTAAAATATGGTGTAATACAAGACTGGACCCTTTTGTGATTAAATAAAATTATTCTCTATCAAGTCCCTAACTTTACTCTTTAGCAAAATATTACCATTTGTAGAGATAACTTTAGAGGAACTGTATATTGTGAAAAGGTCCCATCACATCAACAAATTCACAATGATTAAAAATTTCCACAAATTGAGGACACTGCTGCTGATTTTTTTTCTTAAACAAAATGTTTTCCCTTAATTCTTTGTAATCGTACATTTTTTCAGCTTTTGCAGATCTTTGTATTTATTTTTGTCCAAAGATAAATCCATGACCTCCAATCCTTTTGATATCCAATTGGACATGGAAGCATCCCACTATATCATGGCCATGAATCAACTCAGCTTGCACTCGGAACCTTCCCTGAAATTGAAAATATTTTCAGTCTGTGGTGCGTGTTTTTTCACACTACGAAACAAAAAGTCCTTTTTGCAATATAAAGCGACAAAACAACTCAGCTTGAACTCGGAACCTCCCCTAAATTGACACAAAATTTGCATTCAATTACTTTTTCTTTCGAAATTTAAAAGGTCGGTTCTGCAGATCAATTGAGCGACTTATACAAACCGTGACAAACCACGACCAGGATGCATTAATTGTTTTCACTTCGAACACTGATGGGGGTAGATTGATGTCGGATGGATTAAATGGACACGTACACGGGATACCATGTGCCTCAAGTTGAGGTGGACAAGTTCCAGATGTCGCAAAAGCAGATAAAACCTCACATGGGTTGTCGTAGTTGCTAATTTGGAATATGAATTATTATTACAGAATATTTTTTACAGAATATTTCTCTATATATATGTGTAATCTATTTACTCCAATTTAATGCACAGTTTCTTGATATGTACCATAACACAATACAAGAGGCCCATGGGCCTTATAGGTCACCTGAGCATTATGCAACAACTTTCCAGTGACTGAATTTGATTCATGTTTTAAGCCAGATGCTATAGCATTCACAATTTTGAAAGAGGCACCATTGATCATTATAACAATACATTTAGCAGTTGCTTAGTTTGGTTACTTAATACCCAAAGGCAGGGTAGGGGAGCAAAAAATGCATGTCAACTAATCAGTAGTGCCCCTTTCACACATGAACCCCTGACCCATAGTCCTAGATCCACACATTGCACAGTTTTTAAAAAGGCATCCTTGCTTTTCAAAAATATTTGATTAATACCAAGGAGCAGATTTCAAACAATTCATTCATTTTCACTATATAAGTAATCCCCCCTCCCCGTCTTTAATGGTACCCCTGACCCAGGGGCCTTGAAATTCACAATTCTTGATGATTAGGACCCTTGCTCATCACAACTATATAGGTATGTTCACCTGCGTAATACCTAGAAGCAGAAAGGAAAATTTTCAAAGAATTCATGTATTTTCACTATAATATCAATAGAGCCCTGCCCAAACACCAGAAACCCGACCCTGGGGCCAAAAAATTCACAATTTTGGAAGAGGCATTCTTGTTCATCATTATTATATACTTAGTTAGTTTATTTAATACCTAGGAGCAGAGAAAAAAATTTCGAAGATTCCATGTATTTTCACTATATAATCAATAGAGCCCCGCCCTAACACCAGAACCCCTGACCCGGGGGCCATAAAATTCACATAAAATGTTCACAATTTTTGTAGAGGCACCTTTGCTTATCATAACTATGCACTTACTTAGTTTATTTAATACCTAGGAGCAGAGGAGAAGATTTTCAAAGAATTCATGTATTTTACTATATAATCTATAGAGCCCCGCCCTAACACTAGAACCCCTGACTCTGGGGCCATAAAGTTCACAATTTTGGTAGAGGCACCCTTGCTCATAATAACTATGTAATTACTTAGTTTATTCAATACCTAGGAGCAGAGAAGAAGATTTTCAAAGAAATAATGCATTTTTACTATATAATTAATTAGCCCCGCCCTAGCACTAAAGCCCTTGAACCCAGGGCCATGAATTTCACAATTTTGGTAGAAGACTCAATGCTGATTACAATCATGCTAATAACAGTTTGACTCTTGATGTCCAGGAGTAAAGAAGAAGATTTTCAAAGACTGCACTAATTTTAGTGGTTTTGGCCCCACCCCTCAGGCCCCAGGGGGGCAGGGATCATGAAATTCACAATTTTTGTTCCCCTTCACCCATAGATGCTTTGTGTCAAATTTGGTTGAAATTGGTTCAGTGGTTGCAGAGAAGAAGCTGAAAATGTTCAAATGTTAACGGACAACGCACGACGCACAGACGTACGACGACGGACGAAAACAGACAGCAATAGGTCACCTGTGTTTACTCAGGTGACCTAAAAAACTAAACAAAAAAATATGTAAATATTTTATCATACTTTATTCTCGTGATTAAATGGGTGACCAAATGTATTTCGAGAAATCATATATTGCATGTGATTTGTAAAGGATTTTAGAACCGAATTGGTATACTGGACTTTTATAATATATGCCGTAAAAGATAACTAATTAAATTTCTCTGGTGACAGTGACGATAGTGCATTGGCCCTTTTTTCGAACCCCTCTAACTTTATCTAATTAACTCAATTCTTAATTATTTTACACCTAACAAATATTTTGTTATCTGTGTGGTACATTACTTGCAAAACATTACATTGAAAACGGCGCTTTAGTTTTATACAAGAGGCCCACGGGCCTTATAGGTCACCTGAGTATCATGTAACAACTTTCCAGCGATTGTATTTGGTTCGTGTTTTAATCCAAAAGCCACGAAATTCACAAATTTTGAAGGAGTTACCATTGCTTATCAAAGGGCGGATTTCAAAGCATTAATTTATTTTTAATCAAAGTAGCCCCCTGGTACCCCTGACCCAGCAGCCCTGAAATTATCTATTTTGAAAGAGACACCTTTCTTCATTCTAATAGGCTCCTTACCACTGGACACATAATGCTTACAAATAGGAAAGTAGAACATTTAATTGCTTATTTCATCATCTGCCAGTTTGGGCCAGTTATATAAATTTTATGATGTTGGTCAAAATATATTTTAAAAAATCCATTCTTTAAAAGTCTTTCAATATATCTTCATTTTTTAAATATGTGTTAGGTGAATGTGAAGACATTGTTCTAAAATTTACTTGATGCCTAAAATTATAATTCCTATCATAAAACAGACAGGGAGTATTGAAGTAGGGTGAACATTTTTTCAATTAAGTGTAAAATAATTTTTCTGGCTGATACAAATGATATTACATGTCTGTATATATTTGTATATCCTTGCCGCCTTTTAATAGTTGAATTCTTTTTTTATTTCTTCAGGTTATCAGGTTGTTATTGTTTATTTCTTCCTCAAAAGGACTTAACTTCTCCCATAGTTTTATTCATTACATCTGATGCATAAGCAACCCTTTTCTGAAGAATGATGCTTAGACTGTAAGCTATAACAGAGACCTAAACTGTAACAATGTCGCTGGCAATATGCAATAGCTACCACGGGCAGTTTAAAACCTGGGGGAGGAAAATAATTTACAGACAGATACTTTTGAAACGAATACATAATTATCTCACCAGCATGTCATTGTGCAGCAAAGTCGTCAGCATTTTATTTGTCCTTTGAACAGGTGAAACGTTTTGAATGGCACTCTTATCGATGAATTTTACACTAAACCAAGCTATCTTCTCAGATAGCTTTATTTACCAGCCGTTTCAACCAGAAGTGCGAGTTCGTAAATTTGAAATCTCGATCCCGACTCAAATTTGACATTGGAAAGAAAAAAATTGTTTTATTTATTTTTTTTTTGAAAATTCAAAACCTTGAGCGTAGGGTTTGTAAAACTGAAAATAAGATAAATCCTGGCCTTAAATATGTTATTAGATCATTAGTATATTAACCAGGAGCAAAGGATAAGATGTTCAAAGAATTCATGCATTTCACTATATAATCATTAGAGCACCACCCTAAAACAAAAAACCCCTGACCCTGGGGCCATAAAATTCACAATTTTGGTAGAGGCACTCTTGTTCATCATAACTATATACTTAGTTAGTTTATTTAATACCTAGGAGCAGAGAAGAAGATTTTCAAAGAATTCATGTATTTTTCACTATATAATCAATAGAGCCCCGCCCTAACACCAGAGCCCCTGACCCTGGGGCCATAAAATTTATGATTTTGGTAGAGGCGCTCTTGCTCATCATAACTATGTACTTAGTTGGTTTATTTAATACCCAGGAGCAGAGAAGAAGATTTTCAAAAAAATAATGCATTTTCACTACCTACTTATTTAGTCCCGCCCTAGCACTAAAACCCCTGACCCCAGGGCCATGAATTTCACAATTTTGGTAGAGGACTCATTGCTGATTGCAATCATGCAAATAGTTTGACTGCTTGATGTCCAGGAGTAAAGAAGAAGATTTTTAAAGATTTCATTAATTTTAGTGGTTTTGGCCCCTCAGGCCCCAGGGGGGCAGGGATCATGAAATTCACAATTATTGTTCCCCTTTACCCATAGATGCTTTGTGTCAAATTTGGTTGAAATTGGTTCAGTGGTTGCAGAGAAGAAGCTGAAAATGTTCAAATGTTAACGCACGACGGACGACGGACGACGCACGACGACGGACGAAAACAGATAGCAATAGGTCACCTGAGTTTACTCAGGTGACCTAAAAAGGTAATTAAAAAAGCCTTCTAGTGGGTGTTTATTCCGGAATGTTGCGCTTGTCCGAGTTGGGTTTTAATTGTCTCACATTAATATTTGGTGTAGTCGGGGCATTTCATCGATGGAATGAAAATATGTAATAGCGAGTTTGAATGGCTTTTTTGAGGTCATGAGGTTGTGAACTACGACGCTTCACGCCGGTGTAAAGACAAATAATGACCCCCATCGAATAATGACCGGGGGTCATTTTTCAACGACAAAAAAATGACCCCCTTTCCGTATGAAAAAAATCATTTTTTGTAGAAAAAGTGTCATAGGGGTCATTATTTTATATGTTAGTCCTATAAAAAATTGACCTCCATTGAAAAATGACCCCCCCTGAAAGTGAAAAAAGATTCTTTAATTGTCAAGTAATCAAATTTCTTTTTAATATTCTTCCTTATAGTTTTTGCTTAAAGAATAATATTCCACTTGATTTAAGAAATCAAACTAAGCAACAATCAGGTTCCAATACTCTTTAATAGAAAAATTATTTTTTCCCTCAATTCAACTTTTAGCTTGTATAAGATTGGCAAATCCTATTTGACAAGGGGAGAGGAGGAAGTTTTAACCCCCCCCCAAAAAAAAAAATATGTTAAATCAAAACAAAAAAATATAAATGAAAAGCAAAAATATAAGATAAAAGATAAAACATTGAAATGAATTTAACCCTTCACACAAGTTCTATAATATCATAATTTACTTCGCCATGATTAAAGCATACTTTAAATGTTGGTGGAGGTATACTTGAAAGTATTGTGGCAAGTAACATTTGAAAATTAGTAGAATAGTAAATTATTCTAAGCTTATTTTTAGTCCTTCCTTATAGAAAAATAAAGGTAGGGTAGTTTATTGTTCCTTTTGTTGATAACCGACTTCTTCCTAAATAAGTAAGGGGGTGGGGTGGGTATAACACCTAAAAACATCCTCTGTAAAGCTATAGGCTAGTGTAAAATACACATTCTAACGCCAAAACTATACATAATTGTTAGTCCATTATTTATACACTGGACTGATGACCAGTTTTCCCGTTATTTCCTGATCATGACAAGGAGCACACGGCGGGTGTGACCGGTCGGCAGGGGATGCTCACTCCACCATGGCACCTGATCCCACCTCAGTTGTTTCGGGGGTCCGTGTTTGCTCTGCTCTTATTTTGTATTGTTTTATGGACTTTGAGATTGAATGCTGTTCGTTATCTCCATATCCTTCATGTAGACATAAGCTTTTGATTTAGCACACAGTATTCGTTACATTTCTTAATTCTTGTTTTACTCCACCCTTTTAGCCAGTTCAGAGTATATTTTTCAGAGAATTTTACATGAAAATCAGAACAAACATTGTCATTTTTGTAACGTCTTCTTTATACTGTATCATAATATGAAAAGTTAATTTAAGACCATTTCTTTTTATGTCCCTGTAATCGAAGATTCGGGGGTATTTAGTTTTATCGTGTTCGTATGTATGTCTGTCTGTCTGTCTATCTGGCGGTCTGTTTCTCCACAAAAACTTTAACCTTGACCATAACTTTTCATTTATTGTAGCTATGCCTTTCATATTCAATATGTGTATATTCCTTGTGATAAGACCTTACTTTGGGTACCACCAAATTTGACCCTTTGACTTTTACCTTGGAATTTGTCCCATTTTACAAAAAATGCCAAATTTTTAATTAACTTTTAAACGGTAGATACTAGTACTCTCATACTTCACAAATATAATCCTTGTTACATTAAACCTTCCTTAAGAAACCATCAACTTTGACCATTTGATCTTTGAGTTTGACGTACCTTTCAAAACTTATCCTTAGCCATTAATTTTGAACAAGTGGTGCTAGGGCTTTCCTTTTTTGCAATTGTATTTCTTGTGAGAAGACCCTACTTTAAGTACCATTATTATATCCCCGCTTGAAAAGCGGGAGGGTATATAGTAATCGTTAATTCCGTCCGTCCGTCCGTCCGTCCGTCTGTTACGCTTTGAGGTACCCATCTCTTATCCGCAACACCTCTTATACCACTGAATGAAATTTGATGAAACTTTCACAGAATCTTTATTATACACCCGCCTGAAAAGCGGGAGGGTATATAGTAATCGTTAATTCCTTCCGTCTGTATGTCCTTCCGTCCGAGCGTCCGTCTGTCCGTTCGTCCGTCTGTTACGCTTTGGGTTACCCATCTCTTATCCGCAACTCCTCTTATACCACTGAGTGAAATTTAATTAAACTTTCACAGAATCTTTATTACATATTACCATTGTGCACCTTCTATTTTACTGTTTGATCTGACATATATTTTTGGATTTTCCAGAGCAAAACATGGACACTGCCATTTTTTTCATATGGGAGGCGGGGGGTATCATTTAGTGAGCTCATTGCTTACAGTACCTCTAGTATCTAAATTGCATTTAAGAAATGTTTAATCTTCGCTATGTTGCCATACAGGGGCATAACTGTTTCACAAACAAATCATTTTATATATAAGAGGAGTTGCGGATAACAGATGGATACCCCATAGTGTAACAGACGGACGTCACGATCACTATATACCCTCCTGCTTTTCAAGCGGAGGATATAATAATATATGATACTGCTGATTTTTTCTGTCAGTACGATGATTTCCACCATCGAAAAACAATGTTTACCTAACCCTTTAGGCTCGATTAATCGATTCTGAATCATTAATAACCTCAGGTGAGCATTTTGGCCAATATGCTTCTTTCTTTATTTTTTTGTCCCTTAATAATTTCAGCTTTAATCAACAGGGAGTCATTTTTCTACGGGGGTCATTTTTCTTCACGTGGGTTCTGCAAATTTTTAGGGTGGTGACACTTTTTCTACGGGCAAAAGGGTCATTTTTCTACGTGGAATAATGACCGGGGGTCATTTTTCGCTGTCGAAAAATGACTCCCGGTCATTATTTGATTGAGGTCATTATTCGTCTTTACATCGGCATATTTCATGAAGCGCGTTAGCGCTTCATGATAAATATGCCGGCGTGAAGCGTTGTAGTTCATACACCTCATGAATCTTCAAAAAATTAAATTCATTTCTTATATTTACATTGTTTTTCTGATGACTTGCCATAAATTTACGCCGTTCAAATGTCATTTTTAAAACAAAACAGTGTGCACTATATTTTTGGACTTTTTGACGTCAAGAGCGGTATTATGACGTAACAATGGAGATATACATACTTATTCATGATAAATATGCCGGCGTGAAACGCCTAGTTCATAGCTCATGAATCTTCATAAATTTAAATTCATTTCTTATATTTACATTATTTTTCTAATGACTTCCATGAATTTACGCCGTTCAACTGTCATTTTTAAAACAAAACAGTGTGCACTGTTGCAACCACTATTGAAATAACGACCACTATTGAAATAATTATATCAATAGCGGTTGAAAGTGAATTTCAATAGCAAACATAGTTAGTAACCACTATTGAAATACGACCACTATTGAAATAATTATATCAATAGTGGTTGAAAGTGAATTTCAATAGCAAACATAGTTAGTAACCACTATTGAAATACGATCACTATTGAAATAATTATATCAATAGTGGTTGAGAGTGATGTTGCAACCAATATTGAAATAACGACCACTATTGAAATAATTATATCAATAGTGGTTGAGAGTGCATTTCAATAGCAGACATAGTAAGTAACCACTATTGAAATACGACCACTATTGAAATAATTATATCAATAGCGGTTGAAAGTGAATTTCAATAGCAAACATAGTTAGTAACCACTATTGAAATACGACCACTATTGAAATAATTATATCAATAGTGGTTGAAAGTGAATTTCAATAGCAAACATAGTTAGTAACCACTATTGAAATACGATCACTATTGAAATAATTATATCAATAGTGGTTGAGAGTGATGTTGCAACCAATATTGAAATAACGACCACTATTGAAATAATTATATCAATAGTGGTTGAGAGTGCATTTCAATAGCAGACATAGTAAGTAACCACTATTGAAATACGACCACTATTGAAATAATTATACCAATAGTGGCTGAGAGTGCATTTTAATAGCAAACATAGAAAGTAACCACTATTGAAATACGACCACTATTGAAATAATTATTTCAATAATGGTTGAGAGTGCATTTAAATAGCAAACATAATAACCACTATTGAAATACGACCACTATTGAAATAATTACTTCTATAGTGGTTGAGAGTGCATTTCAATGACAAACATAGATATTAATTACTATCAAAATACGACCACTATTGAAATAATGACTTCATTGGTGGGCGAGAATGCATTTAAATATGATTATCATAGGTTTCAACCACTATTGAAATACGACCAGTATTGAAAGAAAAGTTAATTTGTTATCGAAGATTTTACAAAAATTGGATTTAGGGGTAAAAAAAATATATAGATTAATAATTGAAGTGTATAAATTGATAAGGATGATTCTAGTTAGGCAAAATTTTGAACATCAATTTCTTTATATTCTTTATTATTTGCATCATTTTCAATGAAATCAGAACAAAAAATATTTACCAATCCAGGCATTCATACTTTGTTTGTATCATCTGACCTTAAATGAGGATTTAGATAGTTATTGAAACTAAAATTTCTAAAGAGATTTAGATAATTATTCTGATATTCCATATTGAAATTTTTATATCAAAAGTGAACATTATTTCAATAGTGGTTGCAATCTATGTTTGTTATTAACATGAATCTCACCCACTATTGAAATAATTATTTCAATAGTGGTCGTTTTCAATACTGGTTATTACCTATGTTTGTTATTGAAATACAATCTCAACCACTATTGATATAATTATTTCAATAGTGGTTGTATTTCAATAGTGGTTTCTAACTATGTTTGCTATTGAAATGCCCTCTCAACCACTATTGAAATAATTATTTCAACAGTGGTTGTTATTTCAATAGTGGTTGCAACAGTGAACTATACTTTTTGACGTCAAGAGCGGTATCATGACGTAACAATGGAGATATTCATGCTTATTCGTGATACATACCTAATGTAGTTCATGAGAAAATATACTGCATTTTATTTTGTAAAGAATCATAGGGGAAATTCATTGGAAATGTAAATATATAAAAATAAACACAAGGATCATACGCTAGTTTTTTTTTGGGGGGGGGGGAGATGGTGCTGGGGAGGATCTTGGAGATTTACATGTACTCCCTCCCTAAAACAAATTTTCCCCACAAATTTTTGTCGTTTCTAGGTGGATATTTAACATTTAAGTAAACTGATCCTACATGTACATGAAAACGGGTAAAAAATCATATTAAAGAAAAACATCTTGTATATTTTCTAAAAGATTTTTCTGTATCGGGTTTTTAAATCTCTCTCTCTCTCTCTCTCTCTCTCTCTCTCTCTCTCTCTCTCTCTCTCCGTACTTTTAAAAGTACAGGAAACACTTCATGCATATAATTGTGTACAGAACATTTTATTTTTGTTTTTGTGAGGCTGCGTGAAGTAATATTTTATCAATAAAACAATTTTATTAATTGTACATGTGACTTTGTTGTTGTTGTTTTTTGTAAAGTATATTTGTACAATAGAATGTATATTTGTTACGTAATTGAAGTGTCCGCAGAGCGGCAGCTCCAGGGGAGCTGCCCCTAACATATATATATATATATATATATATATATATATATATATATATATATATATATATATATATATATATATATATATATATATATATATATATATATATATATTTAAAAGTGCGGATGAATTGGCACCATTTTGTACCAGTACACCGAATGATGAGGAAAAGAAGACAGACAAAACTTGACATTAGAAAAAGAATTTGAGACGTGGAACAGATTTATTTGTCTTTGGACCATATTTTTTCTAGGATGCGTAGGTGCTTATTTCTTCTATCAGCATTTCCCAGGGTATATGCTCCTGTGCTTGACGAAGGAATTTATGTTTTTTTGCAGCCCTGGGATTATTGTGCGTTATTCTGATTACTGTGATTATAAAGCTATGAAGTAGAACTCCGAGTAGAGAATACCAGTACACCCCGGCCCACATCAGACCTCAGCATGCATGGGGAGGATATATGGGCAGAATATACATGTATAAGATATTTTGAAAAGGTGAAGTCCATATATAAACGATTGGAAACGACGATGAGGCACGTAAAATATTCTTTACAGCATTGCGTGGACAAGCAGAAAAGTTTGCTTATTGGCCTCCTTACAGATACTCGAAACAACTGGGCGGATCTTAAATATGCTATGGAAACTCGGTTTGTACATGAAAGAAAGTTATATTGCGGAAGCCAAAATGCGGAAAAAAAGAGCAAATGAAACTTGTCGAGACTTTGGACAGGCGATTGAGGATCTATACAGGAAAGCTTCCCTGACAACCGGGATTTTGTACAAGAGAGTAGTATGAGAACCTTTTTAGATAACTGTAGTCCTGAGAACGAATTTCGTTTTGCTGTGAAACGAATACGGCCTAAAACTTTGCAGGAAGCGATTACAGCGGCAATGCAAGAAGAATGCATTCGTCTGGGAGAGAATAACAGGAATGAGAAGGTCAAATTCAACAGACGAGCTGTGTATGCTGTCAACGAACCCCTTGAGTCATTGGACACAAATTCCAAGAAAAAGTGGAATGAACGACAAAAGCTTAATAACAAGGACAAAAGTCAGCAGAAGAGCTGTTTTACTTGCAATTCAACAGACCATCTTTCCTTCAACTGTCCAAGAAATAAGGAGCACAATAAGACCCATTTTAGATCAATTCTAAAGCAAGACAGTGGGAGGCCGTTAAACCGCCCAGGACCGAGGCAGTAGGCCGTGCGCCGGTCAACAATCCTGAAAGGCCTATTACATCAATGAATTGTGATCTCTCCTTGGATTTGGCAGTGGAAGTTACTAATAGAGCATAAAAGAAACACAGTATAGTGTTATTCAGGCGCAGAGTTCTGGAGAATTGCTGCTCAACAAAGCCGACCAAGTTTCCAAGTCAACAAGTATATCTAGTAATTCCATTTGTGTTGATGTTAATAGTTAAATTTGGAATTTGTTAGAGAGATACGGATTCCAGGAAAAAGTGTCTTTCATGTTGAAGGAATAATTAAGGGAGCAAATATAATTTGGAAATTAGATACAGGTGCGCGAAGGTCATTTATAACGGAGGAAACCTATTACAATAATTTTCCGGAAAATAGTCCCCTACTAGAACGAGTAAGGGCAAAGTTCCTAGCCGCCGACGGACAAAAACCATAGGAACTGCTAAAATGATTTTAACACTAGGAAATGTAGACATAGAACAGAGAATATTTGTAGGTGGAGTAAAGAAAAAATTGTTGAGAGAAGACTTTTACGCGAGAAACAAATGTGTTTGGGATCATGACACCAATGAACCTTTAATGAAGTGTGACCACGGAAATGGAAAACGAACTAACTATATTTGTTGCACAAAGACCATAAAAATTCCAGGAAACCACGAAGCAAATATACCATCCAGGCTTACGTGTGAGGAACAAATAAATGGATTACCACTGCCAGTTCAAAATTTCGTACAATCGCAAAAAGTGGCTGTCGCAAATACGCTACTGAATGCGGAAACATGTGATGTTTTTTTTTTACGTGTGTATAGTTCCAGAAAAAAACCAATTTCGATCAAGAGGGGTACATTTATGGCATTATTCATACCAGTGGAGTATGTGAGTGAACCATTTGAAATATGTTATGATGAGATTAGCGCATTAACTGAGGAAAACAGCGAGCTACCACAACATTTAAAGGCCGTCTATGAAGACGGATGTGAACATTTGACTGAGGAGGAGTCAAAGAAATTCAAGGAATTCCTTATTTGGAGAGACCGTGTGTTTGCTAACCCAGAGAGTAAAATGGAACGGGTTGCAATTGGAGAGCATCATATTAAGCTAATGGACGAGGAGCCATTCAAAGAAGCACCGAGACGAGTGCCAATTTTCAAAAGATTTTAGATGCTGAGATACAAAAATTAGAGAAGCAGGACCTGGTAGAAAAATCAAGCAGTCCACGGTCCTCGCAACTAGTACTAGTTAAGAAGAAAGATGGAAGCTAGCGTGTATGTGTAGGTTACCGCCGTCTTAATGCAGTAACGATCAAAGATGCCTACCCTATTCCTAGAATAGAGGATGATCTAGATGCCCTTGCGGGATTTAAACGGTTTTCAACACTGGACTTAAATATGGCTTATCATCAGGTACCTATGGCAGAACAAAATAAGCAGAAAACGGCTAATGCGACACCTAGAGGAGGATTGTTTCAATACACTGTCATGCCCTTCGGTTTATGCAATGCGCCTGCCACATTTCAACGAATCATAGAAAAGACGTTGTGAGGATTACAGTGGAAAGTAGCCGTGTTATACTTAGATGACATTGTAGTATACGGAAGGAATTTTGAAGAACATATAGCCAATCTTAAACAAGTTTTTGATCGACTTGCTGAAATAAATTTAAAAGTAAAAGCTAAAAAATGTTCGTTTTTCGAACCGGAAGTTAAATTCCTGGGACATGTTGTCACAGCGAACGGAATAAAAACGGATCCTTTAAAAACAGAAGCAATTAGAAATGCTGCAAGACCAACAAATGTGAGCGAGTTAAGAAGTTTTCTAGAATTAGTGTCCTATTATAGGAAATTCATTAAAGATTTTGCAAAAATAGCAAGGTGCTTACATACACTAACAAGCAAAGAAACAAAATGTGAATGGACAGATGAATGTGATCATGCCTTTCATACACTAAAAAAAAAACTTGTGAGTGCTCCGATTCTTGGATATCCAGATCCAAATGCTGGTCATTTTATTCTTGATACCGATGCAAGTAATAGTGCTGGTGGTTGTGTGTTATCCCAAGTCCAGGAACATGGTGAAAAAGTGATAGCTAACGGGAGTCGTGCGTTAACTACAGCGGAGAGAAATTATTGTGTTACACGTAAAGAAATGCTCGCCGTAGTTTATTTTATGAAATACTTTAAACATTACCTGTTGGAAAAGGAATTCGTGTTACGCACAGATCATGGATCTCTCACTCGATTACACAGATTCAAAGAGCCAGGCGGACAGATATGTAGATGGCTACAGCAAATTGGACCGTTTGATTTTGAAATTGTTCATCGTGCAGGGAAACGACATTCTAATGCAGACGGTTTATCTAGAATCACTGTAACTTCGGATGAGACAGTTTGCAGACAATGCAAAAGAAAATTAGATGACAAATACGATGGAGCCCCGGAAAGTCACATTAATGATTTGCGTAAGCACCAATGTGAGACAGATTTGTGTATTGACCAAGCTATATGTAATATTCATTATTTGTTTAACACAAATGAAAGTGACAACAATCAGGCAAATTAGAATGACAAATACGATGGAGCCCCGGAAAGTCACATTAATGATTTGCGTAAGCACCAATGTGAGACAGATTTGTGTATTGACCAAGCTATATGTAATATTCATTATTTGTTTAACACAAATGAAAGTGACAACAATCAGGCAACTGGAAAAGGACGAACAGAAAATAGACCAAGACGAGCAAAGCCGCAACCTGAGCCCGATGTAGACTTAACTTATTCTGGGCTTCGAAAAAGCCAGTTGGAGGACAAAGTTATTGGATTTATTCTAAGTTGGATTGAAAAATATGGGAGCAAAGACAAGCCTAAATTCGACGTTTTATTATATATCCCCTTTGAGAGTCGATTCTGGTATTGACGATGGGAACTACTCACCATACATGAGGGTGTGTTGTGTATCAAGTGGATACAGAATGATACAATACGTTTACGGATCTGTACACCTAAATCACTGAGAAATGCATTGATGTGGCATTTCCATGATTCGCCTATTTCTGCACATCAAGGAATTCTTAGAACCAAGAAAAGAGCGGATTTAAGTTCATATTATTGGCCTTATTTTCATCGTGATATCAGCGACTATGTCAAATCGTGTCAGATTTGTAAGGAAAAGAAAAATCCACACAGAAAAAGAAGAGGCATTTCATGAAAAGTTATGTGGCAGGTGGACGATTTAAGAGGATAGCAGCTGATCTAGCAGGACCATTTCCCAAGTCTGAAAACGGAAATATGATTAATATTTTAGTAGTGGCGGATTATTTCTCAAAATACACAGACATTTATCCAATACCTAACATGGAGGCCGAAACAGTAGCGGACGCTATATTTCAGGGATGGATAAAACGTTACGGATGTCCGTTAGAAATTCATACGGATCAAGGAAATCAAGCCAATTATTATCCCAACTCAGTGAAAAAATGTGTATCTCAAAAACTAGAACAACAGCCCTCCATCCAAGATCAGACGGAATGGTAGAAAGACTCAATTGGACAATCAAAGAAATGTTATCAAAGTTCGTAAACTTACAGCAAACAAATTGGGACAAATACATAGATGCTGTAAGTATGGCGTACAACACTTCTGTACACGAGACCACAGGAATAACGCCATATCGTATGATATTTGGATGTGAAATGACAATTCCAGTGTCCGTTTTATGTGATTTAAGTGATTTTCAAAATGAGGATATGAAGTGTTGTACGGATTATCTGACAAAATTATGTGAAAGTCTGGAAAAAGCTCATGATTTAGCCAGGGAGACAACCCATTCTTCCATAGAAACGCAGAGAAAACAGTATAACAAGAACATTATAGAGAAGAATTATGAAGTGGGCGACGTGGTACGTGTCTACCAACCTAAATAGAAGAAAGGAACAAAAATGAAACTATCCCGAAATTGGACTGGTCCTTGGGTTGTTCTGAAATGCCTAAGTAATATCCTATTTCAAATTCAGCATTCAACGACGTCAAAACCAAAGATTGTGCATGCGGACAAAATAAAACCATTTCGCACAAGAAAAACAATAAACACAATTTAGAGAAAGTAGTAAATCGAACTGTGAACGCCAAAGATCAAGTGATCGAAGAGCCTAATAATATTCCTGTGCCTAAACAAAAGGATTCTAATGCAGAGGACTCAAAGATATCGCCAAAACTGAAAAGACAAAGTTCAAAGGACGCCGCCGACTGGGAAGACCGCGACAGAAGTCAGACGCGCAATACTCGAACTCAAGACAGACACTCGACGCGGACCAGGGGCGGGCGCTTTATAAATGTGGCGCCCCGATTCAGAGACTGATCATACCGATTTTGGATGTAGAAGAATACAGATGCTTTGTGATATATGTGGACAAGTTTTTAAAAATAGAACAAGATGTGTTTGTGAAACACTATGCAACCGGCAGTTCAAAAAGTTCAAAGTTTAAAAAAATATACTTTTAGCATATTGGTCACAGTCAAGGTCACAAGGTCATTGATTTTGGTGTCGTTTGAAAGAACTTAATCGGTGGAGTATGCATACCACATATGAATTCACTATCTCCTATGATTCAAAAGTTATGGCAAAAAGTGTTAAAAAATTATTTTTAGCATATAGGTCACAGTCAAGGTCACAAAATCATTGACCTTGTCGTCATTTGAAAGGACTTTATAAGTGGAGTAAGTATACCAAATATGAAGTCCCTATCTCCTATGGTTCAAAAGTTATGACAAACAGTGGAAAAAGCTATTTTAAGCATATAGGTCAAGTCAAGGTCACAAGGTCATTGACCTTCATGTCATTTGAAAGGACTATATTAGTTGAGTATGCATACCAAATATGAAGTCTCTATCTCTTTTGGTTCCAAAGTTATGGCGAAGGTTAAAGTTGACAACAGACAGACAGACAAACAGACAGGACAAAAACAATATACGCCCGGGATCTATCGATCCAGGCGCATAAAATACGCTTTAAAGACATTGTAAGGAAATTCATAGTTAATGTGTAAATATATTTTACTGTGACTTTTGTGGAAGACCATTTTCCATGAAAATTCAATTTAAAGAAACATTTGAAACGTGTGCATGGACAAAGTGAACTGGCAAGTGGTAAACAATTAAGCAGAGAAGATCTGAAGAAAAATCAGAAAGCAGTTCTTTATATGAAGACATTTCATCTGACGAGGAATCGCTTGATGTCGCTACAAATGTCCAACCACAGCCGGTATATGAACCCGAACTTGAGGACATTTCATCAGATGAGGAAATCATTGAAAAGCTGCCGACAGAGAACGAATCTTTGGAAATTCGGATCTGATGGAGGAATTGCTGGCAGAGATCGGATTACGTAACGACTTTGTGGATGACCTACTACGCGAGGACACACCATGCAGAAGTGGAGGGAAATGATGATTTCTTACGTGAGGACACACCAGATGCTGAAGAAAGTGAAAGTGAGAACGGACATTCCATATTCAATAGCGAGACCAGTGGTTGTGCTGCGAACGTTAATCCAGTGACAAATACTCATTCAATTGGAATATCATTAACGCGAACAACTGCGTTATGCTGAACGGAAATACCGAAATCGAGAGACAAGCAAATGTGTGTTTTAGTGAGAATTTAGACCAGAGTACCATTGATATGGACGGACTTATTCGTGATATGTTGTGTGAAATTCCGATTCATTTTCAGTGCCACCGAGACCGAAACGTCTATGGCGATTTCAACCAGTGACTCTTGATTATGTAAAACTTGAACTTTTAAGCAGTTAAACTAATTTCTTGGCTTTTAATTGTATGTAAATGTTTATTTTGTATGATACTATGTATATAAATTGTTTCGATAACTTATTTTGTATGGGGTCAAAATCTTAGCCGAGGGGAGTTGTAAAGTATTTGTATAATAGAATGTATATATGTTACGTAATTGAAGTGTCCGCAGAGCGGCAGCTCCCCGGTAGCTGCCGTGTATTGACAGCTCCACGGGAGCTGCCCCTAACATACATATATAGAGCGTGCACATACGCATGAGAGAGATAGAGTCAGTGAGAGACAGAGTTTAAGTGGATTAACGATTGGAGAAATTATATTTTGGATTTTTTGTACATAATGTTGTGATTGTGATTATTTATTAAAAACATGTAATAAACTTGTAATTTGATAACTGGGATTTTTATTTACGCTACCAAAGGAGGAATTTATTTAATTCTAAGGAGGATTTTAAAATAGCAAAAAGGACCGCACGCTCGGACACGCTACATTTTTTTGTCCCAGTATGCATTCCATGCCTACGTACTTCTACCCGTGTGCCTATATTTTTAAAGTCACAAACACTTTGAGGAATGATGCTACTTCGAAGATGGGAACTAATTCTTTGAAACTCGTTGAGCCTTCAAACGTGCCCCCTAAATCCAAGGACTAAAATTAAATAAAATATCATCACATTTTGTCCAATCTAATATTCCATTACCCTATTCAAAAAACTTGACAGAAAAATTGGATGTTGATTAGTTGAAATGTACATGTACATATAACGGTCTAAGTTGGATGCTTAATCGGAGTTACAGCCATGTGATTTATCGATTTTTTTTCTATTTACAAAGTAACCTGAATCTACAAATCACTTGATAAATTGGAATACTAAACAGGTCACAATGAGGTCAATGACATGTAAATACCCGTAAATAGTGAAGAGAACGGTCGGTGTTTTGTACCTTTTTTTCAAAAAGTCTACCCCGAACGCAAGCTTGCCCAGAATTCTCTCTTAAATATGTTGAATTTCCAACGGTTCTATACCTTCTGTACTTTTGTAAAATTTGGACAACAATGCGCTCACCGTGTATCCAGCTCTCAATGGAGATTCGTGATTTGCATTGACCCCTCTTACAAAACATAGCCTCGTTCTTTAATATTCCTTACTTTTAATTTCTTTAATTTTGCTAAGTTGCGATATGGACCTAAAAAAATTGTTTTTTTAATCTCATTGGACTAATTTCTATACTTTATTTTTGCACAATTTACCAGAGGCAACGTTTTGTACACTAAACGAGATCCACCCCTTAGTTCTCCTTTTCCTGTACATACTTATATATACCTAAGGGAATTGATCAGGTGCTTGAAGCGGTCGTTGTGTGTTTTTTTTTTTTTGGTTTTATTGGTTATTGATTTGAAAGCTTGTATTCGATTGGTTTCCTTAACTTGGTTAGAGTTTTTGTGCTTTTTATTACCCTTCTATGTTTTATCATTGATCAGACAAGATATATATTCATGTCTTCTAATGCTTATAGGCTAGATCACCGCAGCTCGTTTTTGCTAATTTTGTACAAGTCAAATAAAACACTTTCATGGAGATGAATGATGTCATTTTTTAATAACACTAGATGTATACATTTATAAGCTATTTACAAAGAGACATTTTACAAGGAGACATTTTGACTTTAGACTGAAGATTTCCTCCTCTTGTGAGAATACGAATTAATTTTTATTAATCTCTTATATTAAATGTTCATCCTATATTGTGTAAAAGCTATTCCCATTTGCACTTACAAAGTGAATGCATGAATTTGAGATAAAGATATTTTATGAGGTATATTTATTATTGATTACAATATCAATGAAAAGCATTTGATAAAAGTCATTTGATGTTAATTAGAATAATTTATGTATTTTAATGGTGATCAAAGATATTTATTGATTACATTGGTGTATCAGAGAACACCAAACACGCAACGAACGAACGTATCTCGACGATAGTAACCGTATTACTTGTTTATAAACACCATCGCACACTTTATATTTATTTTGTAATTATTTCAAAGACGAATCCAGCACCGGTGCGCCCCTTCCCCCATTCGTTTTTTTTAATTTTGTTTGTATTTTCTTTAAATCAACAGGAAAACACCTTTAATTTGTTATAGAGTTCCTCAGTTTCCAGGGGCTTCGCCCCTGAATCTCCACCAGGGCTTTGTCCTGGGCCCACTGGGGGCTTTAATGCAGCCCGAGACTTCCAAGTCTTAATTCTACTGCACCCCCCCCCCCCCCCGACACACACATTTAGAAATACCTGGATCTGCCTCTGAATAAATATTTAGACAGTTTAACTGCTAGTACAAATTTCTTCACCTCCTATTTAGATATGAACGACCAATATCGGGTTATTATATTTATGTCGGGTTCCTTATATCGACACCCTAGATGGGAACTTGCATCTTTTGTTAAATTGTTCTCAGCTCTTGCAAATCGTCGTATTGATAATTGTTACAACCTATAAGCATGGCACACCAAATTCCCAAAAATTAGCTAAACATTGTTTCACACTTGATAAACTAGATTTATCAACTGTAAACTATAATTTAAAATGTATACTATATATAGATTAACGTTGTAAACTATAGTTTACAGTCTGTAAACTATAGTTTACAACCGATAAACCTAGTTTATTGACTGTGAAACTATGATTAGCTCATTTTGTGAATTTGGCGTGCTAAAAATAGTTTCACAATAATATTGATAAACTAGGTTTATTTGCAATATCGACAGTAAACTATAGTTTACAAACTGTGAACTATAGTTTGCAAATCGTTAACTATAGGTTTTATCTGTAAAACTATATTTAACGGTTGTTTACTATAGTTTACGAATGCTAATCTAAGTTTATCTGTCTGTTATTCACAAAAATGAGATAAACTTAGTTTCACAATTGATAAACTAGGTTTTTCGACTGTAAACTATAGTTTACAAACCGTAAACTATAGTTAAAGATTCGTTAAGTATATTTTTCATCTGTAAAACTATATTTAACGGTCGTTAACTATAGTTCACGAATGCTAATCTAAGTTTATCTGTCTGAATAAAGCGTTAACAATAGATTTTGTTGATAAACATAGATCACGTTTGTAAACTATAGTTTACAATCGTAAACTATAGTTAAGAATTGTTAATCATAGTTTCACAAATCATGAAACTATATTTATCAGATCGTTAACTATAGTTAACGGTTTGTAAACTATAGTTTACAAATCTTGAAACTGTATTTATCAGATAATATATGTTTTGCAATCGCTAATGATTGTTTTCGATGTTAAGTATAGTTTACGGCTGTGAAACATAGATTATCGCGTTAACTATGGTTTACACATGTAAAATATAGTTTACAGTCCGTAAACTATAGTTTACAGTCCGTAAACTATAGTTTACAACCGATAAACTTAGTTTATCGACTGTGAAACCTAGTTTATCAACTGTGAAACAATGTTTTGCTCATTTTTGTGGATTTGGCGTGCCATAGTCTGTAATAAAACGTTAACAATAGATTTTGTTGATAAACATAAATTCACGTCTGTAAACTATATCTTACGATCATTAACTATAGTGAAACTGTATTTATCAGATAATCTATGTTTTTGGATTGCAAAGGATTGTTTTTGATGTTAAGTATAGTTTACGGTTGTAAAATATTACGGTTGAAACATAGATTATCGCGTTAACTATGATTAACAGATGTAAAATAAAGATTAACGTTGTTAACTATAGTTTACAGTCCGTAATCTATAGTTTACAACCGATAAACCCAGTTTATCGACTGTGAAACTATGTTTTGCTCATATTTGTGAATTTGGCGTGCCATAGGAATCAATAAAAACACACCTGAACATATGCATATGAACTTTTTCGAGAAGCACTGACTTCTACGGTTGACGTTTACTTGGAGATTTAAACTTGTATCATGTACGGAGGTATGGAATTGATAGTACATAAGAAAACTTTTCTAATGGTCATAAAATGTTCTTGGGGGCATTTGCATGTAAATGTCGAGAGTTAAAGGTAAGTTGGTTGTCGTTTTCTTCAAGGACAACTTATATAAGCATTGAAATTACCTGTTATTTTCGTTTAATTAAATGTTAAGCTAAAAATTCATATCTTAAAAGAGCTTCCGTACATTTTCCTAGTGTAAAAGTAAGCCGTAAACTGTAAAAGTCAGCGCTCCTCGTAAAAGTCCTATATTCATATCATACTGGTACGTGGAACACCAAAGCGATTATACTTATCAAATTAACAAATAATAAAAAATTTTCTATGCGTGTGATTCGTCCGTACGTTTCGTCAATTACACAGGTAACCACAATGTAAACAAGTTTACCGTTCGTTAAACCGATATTCGTTCGTTACGTGTTTGGTGTTCTCTATCAGACCATGGGCCCGGTGATTTTATATTTTATCACTGTTGGAACTTTTACTGCTTAATTGCTCTGAAAAAAGGAACCCTAATCTTGAAGGTCACATCACAAGGCCACACAGAGCTCGAGTTGTGAACATTACCAGATTGGATTGACCTGCTTAATCCTCCGAATCTAAACTACGTAGAACACGAGTGGCTGGCAAGCTTTTTTCCTATTTATTCGTAAAATAAAAATGTTCTTTCAATAACTAATATCTCTCTAGCATAGAGAGACAAGTAAACATTGATGTAACCATCAATTGTCGCCCGGGAAATATATAAAGTAAACAATGGAAATGAGTCTTGATCATCAAACCGCTTTGATGTGTATGAAAAGACATGCGTCTAATTGATGGCGACGATAGTCGCGAATATTTTGAAAACTTACAGTCGGATAAAAATCAAACAAAAACGATACCATTCTAAACTTGATCAATTCCTCAAGTAAATGTTGGCTGCATAAAATATAAATTGAAGTTAGACACATGCATCACCTTAATATTCCAAAATGTATTTATTTTCAATTTTAGAATATAAAACATGAACTATTCAGAGTACGTTTTTATGCGAGAAGTAAAATTCGATATTCTAAAAAAAGGGATCTGTCGTTTTTCGATAGTAAATGATAAGCAACTTTATATATTAAATATGTAAAACATATTTATTTTTACAGATTCTCTTAATGGAAGTAAATATATTATGTATCTCGTAATTTAGAAAGGGAAAGAACATTCTGATTAACAACCTTTTCAATGTTTAGAAAACCTTTAATTCTGAATAACTTCTCCCAGCCCAATCATCATACACCAACACTTAAACTTATATGTATAGAGCAGCCCGGTCCCCCGGGCTGCAATAACTCTTTAGGTTAATAAATAGAAATATCTCTTTGACTAATATAGATATATATATACCTTACAGAGATATCTCTTCAGTCAAAAGAGATATCTTTTTTGCTAAGAGAGACATCTTTTATAAGCCAGAGATATATCTCTTGAAGTTAAAGAGATATATCTTAAACGAGGTTAAAAGACATATCTTTCTTAGTTAGAGAGATACCTCTTTAGATCTTCAAAATGAGATATCTTTCTAAGCTAAAGAGATATCTTTTTAAATGAAAGAGATATCTCATTTCCAGTCATTCTTAAGATAAAACAATTCACTCCTTTAAAACGAAAGCGAAACAGGAAGTAAAGTCTCTGAAATAATTTTGATATTATTAGAAAAAGACTGAGCATGCTACACCAAGAATAATATATACTCAACAAAAAAAATTTAAGGGCCACTACTTTTTTGAAAGTTTTAAAAACTACAACTATTTTTTGTTGCACTTTTTTCGTTTTATTTGGGTTTCCATTCATTTTTATGAATTGTTATTCAAACATACTCTTAATTTGTGCTCCCTTCCTGCGATTTTTTCTAATTGAACGTTTTGCTTTATTATACCCGCACTTTCTAAAGAAAGTTCGGGTATATTGTTGTTACTCATGTCCGTCCGTCCGTCCGTCCGTCTGTCACACTTTTCTTCCCTGAACTCCTCTTACATTTTACACAGTAGCCTAATCATCTTTGGGGAGAAGGTTTGTGGTGTCATGTAGATGTGCAGTAAGGTTTCGGAATTTTGATTTTGCCCCGGGGGGTCAAATGGGGGTCGAAAAATGACGTTTTTTATGCAAAAAGCCCCGTCTTCCCTGAACTCCTCTTACATATTACACAGTAGCCTAATCATCTTTGGAGAGATGGTTGGTGGTGTCATATAGATGTGCAGTAAGGTTTCAGAATTTTGATTTTGCCCCGGGGGGTCAAATGGGGGTCGAAAAATGACGTTTTTTATGCAAAAAGCCCCGTCTTCCCTGAACTCCTCTTACATTTTACACAGTAGCCTAATCATCTTTGGAGAGATGGTTGGTGGTGTCATGTAGATGTGCAGTAATGTTTCGGAATTTTGATTTTGCCCCGGGGGGTCAAATGGGGGTCGAAAAATGACGTTTTTTATGCGAAAAGGCCCGTCTTCCCTGAACTCCTCTTACATTTTACACAGTAGCCTAATCATCTTTGGGGAGATGGTTGGTGGTGTCATGTAGATGTGCAGTAAGGTTTCAGAATTTTGATTTTGCCCCGGGGGGTCAAATGGGGGTCGAAAAATGACGTTTTTAATGCAAAAAGCCCCGTCTTCCCTGAACTCCCCTTACATTTTACACAGTAGCCTAATCATCTTTGGGGAGATGGTTGGTGGTGTCATGTAGATGTGCAGTAATGTTTCGGAATTTTGATTTTGCCCCGGGGGGTCAAATGGGGGTCGAAAAATGACGTTTTTTATGCAAAAAACAGTAGCCTAATCATCTTTGGGGAGATGGTTTGTGGTGTCATGTAGATGTGCAGTAAGGTTTCGGAATTTTGATTTTGCCCCGGGGGGTCAAATGGGGGTCGAAAAATGACGTTTTTTTATGCAAAAAGCCCTGTTTTCCCTGAACTCCTCTTACATTTTACACAGCAGCCTAATCATCTTTGGGGAGATGGTTGGTGGTGTCATGTAGATGTGCAGTAATGTTTTGGAATTTTGATTTTGCCCCCAGGGGTCAAATGGGGGTCGAAAAATGACGTTTTTTATGCGAAAAGGCCCGTCTTCCCTGAACTCCTCTTACATTTTACACAGTAGCCTAATCATCTTTGGGGAGATGGTTGGTGGTGTCATGTAGATGTGCAGTAAGGTTTCGGAATTTTGATTTTGCCCCGGGGGGTCAAATGGGGGTCGAAAAATGACGTTTTTAATGCAAAAAGCCCCGTCTTCCCTGAACTCCCCTTACATTTTACACAGTAGCCTAATCATCTTTGGGGAGATGGTTGGTGGTGTCATGTAGATGTGCAGTAATGTTTCGGAATTTTGATTTTGCCCCCAGGGGTCAAATGGGGGTCGAAAAATGACGTTTTTTATGTGAAAAGGCCCGTCTTCCCTGAACTCCTCTTACATTTTACACAGTAGCCTAATCATCTTTGGGGAGATGGTTGGTGGTGTCATGTAGATGTGCAGTAAGGTTTCGGAATTTTGATTTTGCCCCGGGGGGTCAAATGGGGGTCGAAAAATGACGTTTTTAATGCAAAAAGCCCCGTCTTCCCTGAACTCCTCTTACATTTTACACAGTAGCCTAATCATCTTTGGGGAGATGGTTGGTGGTGTCATGTAGATGTGCAGTAAGGTTTCGGAATTTTGATTTTGCCCCGGGGGGTCAAATGGGGGTCGAAAATGACGTTTTTTATGCAAAAAACAGTAGCCTAATCATCTTTGGGGAGATGGTTTGTGGTGTCATGTAGATGTGCAGTAAGGTTTCGGAATTTTGATTTTGCCCCGGGGGGTCAAATGGGGGTCGAAAAATGACGGTTTTTTATGCAAAAAGCCCTGTCTTCCCTGAACTCCTCTTACATTTTACACAGCAGCCTAATCATCTTTGGGGAGATGGTTGGTGGTGTCATGTAGATGTGCAGTAATGTTTCGGAATTTTGATTTTGCCCCGGGGGGTCAAATGGGGGTCGAAAAATGACGTTTTTTATGCGAAAAGGCCCGTCTTCCCTGAACTCCTCTTACATTTTACACAGTAGCCTAATCATCTTTGGGGAGATGGTTGGTGGTGTCATGTAGATGTGCAGTAAGGTTTCGGAATTTTGATTTTGCCCCGGGGGGTCAAATGGGGGTCGAAAAATGACGTTTTTAATGCAAAAAGCCCCGTCTTCCCTGAACTCCTCTTACATTTTACACAGTAGCCTAATCATCTTTGGGGAGATGGTTGGTGGTGTCATGTAGATGTGCAGTAAGGTTTCGGAATTTTGATTTTGCCCCGGGGGGTCAAATGGGGGTCGAAAAATGACGTTTTTTATGCAAAAAGCCCCGTCTTCCCTGAACTCCCCTTACATTTTACACAGTAGCCTAATCATCTTTGGGGAGATGGTTGGTGGTGTCATGTAGATGTGCAGTAAGGTTTCGGAATTTTGATTTTGCCCCAGGGGGTCAAATGGGGGTCGAAAAATGACGTTTTTTATGCAAAAAGCCCCGTCTTCCCTGAACTCCCCTTACATTTTACACAGTAGCCTAATCATCTTTGGAGAGATGGTTGGTGGTGTCATGTAGATGTGCAGTAATGTTTCGGAATTTTGATTTTGCCCCGGGGGGTCAAATGGGGGTCGAAAAATGACATTTTTTATGCGAAAAGGCCCGTCTTCCCTGAACTCCTCTTACATTTTACACAGTAGCCTAATCATCTTTGGAGAGAAGGTTGGTGGTGTCATGTAGATGTGCAGTAATGTTTCGGAATTTTGATTTTGCCCCGGGGGGTCAAATGGGGGTCGAAAAATGACGTTTTTTATGCAAAAAGCCCCGTCTTCCCTGAACTCCTCTTACATTTTACACAGTAGTCTAATCATCTTTGAGGAGATGGTTGGTGTGTCATGTAGATGTGCAGTAAGGTTTCGGAATGTTTAATGTCTAATTGTGGCCTGACCTAGCCTTTGAGGTTATGATTTGAAAAACTAGAAATATGTCTATAGGACATGAATGTCCCACTGGATGTATATTACTCATGCTACAGGAAAATTTGTATTAGCGTATTAAGTTTGTTGAAAATATCTTGAACAGTTTCTTTAGAATTGAAACTAAAATCTAAATAAATTTGATATAGATTATAAATCCTCACCAAATTATGTATAAGTGCATGCTAAACATAAAAATGTCTTAAATTATTTCTTTAAAACTAAGCAAAATACAAATTAAAAAGGATGGAGGTCAAGGTCAGAGGAATGTGCAAGGTGAAGTTTTTGATGAAGTTATCAGCATATTATGTTTGATAAAAATATCTTGAATGATTTAATGAAACTGACCTTAACACTTTTTCTAAGAAAAGAGAGGTCAAAGGAAAGGTAAGGGCCAAAATGTTAATTGTTGCAGTTGAAAAGCTTACATCAGTATGAATTTACTATTAGCATATGAAGTTTGATAAAACTATAATTAATGGTTTATTTAAAACTTAGATAAACACAAATTTAAAAAGTGAGGTCAAGGTCAAAGGAAAATTCAAGGTCAAAATAAGTTGATGTATTAATAGCTCTCAGCAGTATGTATCAGCATATGAAGTTTGATAAATATATTTTGAATTGTTTACTCAAAACTGATTTAGACATTAATTTTAGAAAAGTGAGGTCAAGGTCACAGGAAAGGTCAAGGTAAAAAAGAGTGAAGTATTGTAAAGCTTACATAAGTATGTATCATCATGTAAAGTTTCATTACACAACTTGAATGGTTTCTTTAAAATTAAGCTAAACAGTAATTTAAGGAGGCTAGGGGGTCAACAAATTATTTTTTTATTAACCACCGGTTATAACTTAAATTTGGGGATATGATATCTTAAGCCGTCAACTATCATTTGGCAAAAAAAAAAAATTCATAAATTTTAGTTTTAAAATTTGATCATTTTATCATTTTTATTATACCTTTATATGGAGCTCTTCTTCTAAAGGAGATCAATCAAAATAGTCTAAAAATGGCCGCAACCACCCAGCCTCTTTAAAGAAAAGTTACGTGAAGGTCAAAGGAAAAGTCAAAGTCAAAAAATATTGCTGCAGTTGGATATTTACATCAGTATGCATCAACATATGAACTTTGATAAAAATATCTACTGTAGAAAGTTTCTTTGAGCCCAATGGAAAGACAGATGGAAGGGTGGAGGACGGACATGACAAAAACTATACATGTATTCCTAATCATGGTGTGGCATAAAAAACTTGAATCTACATTATATGACGATGTTTCCATCTATCAAGATTATACAAGCAAATTCAAAGAATTGTGGTCCTCTGCTTTCTGTGATTTAGTGAATGGGATGCCATAATTTATGGCATATTATGTCATTGAATATGCACCCATATCATATATCAATTTTTGAAAATTAGGTCAAAGGGGTAAAATCATAGCATGTTCTGAAACATTTTGTTGCAGGTAATGTACATGTCAAATATAAAATTCATATCTCTTTTGAATCAAAATTTATATATACAATATAATATTTTTGAAAAGTAGGTTAAACTTCTAGGTCAAGGTCACAGAGTCAAAAGTAATGATATATTTAGAAAAGTCTTTTCACATGTAATAAACATGTATAATTTGAATGCCCTTTCTTTTCTCTTTCAAATTGATCAATTTAAAATGTTATTTTTTGGAAAGTAGGTAAAACTTTAAGGTCAAGGTCTCACTTGGGTTAAAAAATCATAGTATATTTAGAAAGTTTTGTGGTAATGTACATGTGAAATAGGAAAGCAGTATCTCTTATTATTCAAAAGTTATGACCAAGGTTAAAGCTGTCAATAAAATGTACAAACTGACAGACAAATGAGATTTAACGTCCCCTCCCTTTCCCCAAAACTGGGGACAATAATGCCCTTGCTGTTCTTGAGAAGAAGATTTATGATGGAAAAAATCCCCTGCATATTTCTTAACGCAAATCAATATTGTGTTTTTATGTCATTTTGTTTGTTATTAAACATCCCTCTCAGGAATTTTTCACTCATATGGAGACACCACCACTTGAAAAATAATGAGGACAAGTTAGATTTGAGGTCAACATTCATTTTAGGAGTTTTCAACCATTAAGACATAAAGAAATATTAACTTGATCCTTCCCCTCACCCCTTCCCAGACCCCTGTTTGTTTATGTATGCAAACTACTACTTGTATTACATTAAAAAAAAATTATACAAATAGTTTAATGTGGTCCATCTCTGAATGATTTTCCTTCCTATTCTAGGCCGCCGCCAGAAGATAAGTTGACACAAATTCATGAAAAAAATGTCAAGTAATCTTATCATTGATGCACTTTTATTTAATTTAATGCAGTCATATTGTGAACATTTCCAGCTCATTAGGAGTGGGAATGACCTCCAGGGGTTAATTCATAACCTTTATACCATTAAATTTACATAACATAATAACACAAGAAACAAAATTATGGAGAGTCAAATGGAAAAACTTTCCAACTATTTAGGAGTCACATGATCATTTGTCATTACAGGGACAGGGAGTGGATTGGCTGATCGCCCTCTCACCCCCCCCCCCCCCCTTGGAATTTGCAGGACTATTATATATACTGGAGGAAATAAAAATGACTTTGTATGCCCTAAGTGTCCCTCCACCTTAGAAAACAGACCCAAACATAACTTCTTTTTTTTTTTTAGCTTCTCAGGAAATTCTGGTCTGGAAACCCCCCTCCCTCCCAGTCCCAGAAAAAAATTCTGGATCTTGTAACTGAATGTAACGTTGATAACGGGGGATAACTCTTCAGAATGTCAAAGCATCGGATGACCTTTGATCCTTTAAACTTGAACCTAACCGTTTGCATTTCAGACTATTTTACCCAAATCTATACCAAAACTTTGTACTTACCGATTGTCATTATTTAGGTCCTGTAATCTTCATGAAATATAATCCAATTAAAACACAAAATGAAATAATTCCTATATGCAATGATGTGTATACCACACTAGTAGCCTACTGCACGTGCAGTGAAATCTAAAAATGATAATGCCAATGGTAAAACTAGTACTTAAGTTGGGTACGTGACGGAAGCCCAATGTCATGCAGGTGTTCAAATACATGTATAGTGCAAGAACAAATTGAAAATTATAACTTACGAAAGATGTTTTATCTTAACTTTCCATCTAGGCCTATTCCCAAAAACAGGCAAATTAGGTGTGTTTGTGTGTGTGTGTTGATGGGAGAGGGGTGGGGGTTGACTAAATTGATTGTGTATATATGGCAGCTTTCAAGAAGTTTAGAACTGCCTTGTCAAATATAAATAAACTTTGCATATTTTGAAAAATTCATCAAAAACTCTTTACACTAATTTGAATAATATTATTTGTTGATTTATAGATATGAGAAAATAGATTTAAAAAGTTCCAATTATGTGCCAAAAATTTATAACCCCCCCCCCCTTTATCAAACCTTATTTACATCATTAATTAATTCTGTTGTTTAATTCAGACTAGTAATGAATTAAGGATATGAAATACTTATTAGATGGAGGCCCATGGGTCACATGGTCACCTGAGCATATTATGCTCAATTTGATAAAACATGTAATATGTAAATTATTGAATTATATTGACTTTTTCCTTGGTAAAGCCCAATATGAAGAAGTGTGCATTTAGAGGCAAACACCTTAGTGCGGGTATTACTGTCTCATGACAGCATCTAGTCCATATTTCTGTGATATTGGCTGTATTGTATACTCATTGACAACCTCAAAAAGGAACACGATTCGATTATTTGTACAATATTTGTTGCTTTTCGCCATTTAACACGTTTTCATGCCTCAAAGAAGACATTTGACGGTAGAGGAAGCCTCAAGGGCCATTGTAATGCTTCAAGCTGGATGTTCACAGCGTCATGTTGGAGCGCAACTTGGTGTTAGTCATTCTGTTATAGGACGTTTGTTGGAACGATACGAAGAGACTAATAGTGTCAAACGGAGACCTAAAAGTGGTCGTCCAAAAAGTACAACTGTTAGACAAGATAGACAAATATCACTACTTGCGAAGAGAAATCGAATGTCTTCAGCTGTTGCTTTGAAAAAAGAGCTATCTGCAGCAACAGATATAAGGATTTCAGCACAAACCTTGAGAAACAATCTGCATGATGCGGGATTACGTGCCAGAAGACCTGCTGTGCACCCACCTTTAACCGTGGAACATCGCAACCGTCACCACCAGTTTGCTCAAGATCATATCAACTGAGACCATCATCGTATCCAAGGAGTGCTATGGACTTATGAATCAAGATTTTGTCTTGATTGGGAGTTGAACTATGTTCAATCTCCCATGGGCATCACGCATTTAACATGCGCAGTAATTTTTGTTGATTATATAGAGCCGAAAGCGAGACTGCTGTGTCGGCTGATTTACTCCGATGATATTCAACAGAAAACATGCATAAATATCCGCCACAAATAGATCATGTCATTCTCTCCTGAATTGATCTAATTTTCATAATGTTAGTAAATGTAATGATAAAGTAATCTTATTTTGAATATTAGATTTCGTTCAAAGTAAAACTAAATTATAAAGAACCTCGAAAGTTTTTCGTAATAGAACTCAGTTTTAGTGTAGCGTCCTACACTGAAAGAGATACGAACAACAACTCCACATACTGACGGCAAGCGGTAAATCTAGTCTTCTCGACGCCCGACTGTCCCGGATTTTTGGCAATTTCTTTTTTACTGGTGCACAGAATTTATTCAAACTTTTCATGAACATTTTCTTGGTTTAAATGAATTCATTAATGCATAAACACTTTAGAAAATATGCGTATTCATTACTAATTCAGCAGTATCACCTGCCAAAAGCAGTAAAACTAGTACCCTGTTATAAATGTTAAAACCTAGAACGGACAACGTTGTTTTCGTAAAATTGCGATTAAAAAAACGAAACGAAGTATATATTTTTTTTAATAAAAAGAGAACATCATTTACTTGCCAGATAATTTGTAGGCACACAAACTCTCACATATACCACTGTTTTTATGTTTGGTCAATAAATTTGTTTTTAACTTGGTATTGCTTTTTTCTTCACAATATTAAAAAAGATTAAGTTCTGACGTACTCCATGTATAATCTTCGTGTAATCGAAATACATTTATATTCACAGAGAAGTTTTATATAGAAAACTGTTAGCTCTTAAAAGGATGCTGTGTTAAAATCCACATTTTATCAACATTGGTATTATATTCCTGCGAAATTGAAATTTTCATAACACATGGTAAAGGTGCAAAGGAAAAATATATTACAAATTTGTGACTGTGAGCAGTGAATTATATAAATGATCAACTGCCTCTAATATAAATATAATGGCAGTGTCTATGTTTTGCAATGGGAAACCCAAAATATGTATAGCATGAAAAAGTAATAGAGGAAGCACAACCGCAATATGCAATAAAGATTCTATTAAAATTTCGTTAAGTGGTGTAAGAGGAGTTGCGGATAAGAGATGGGTATACCTATAGCGTAACAAACAGATGGACGGAAATCCCGATTAATAAATACCCTCCCGCTTTTCAAGCAGGGGGTATAAAAAAAGAACTAATGTAGGCAGGCAAGCATTATGGCCCATGCATTATTTTTGCTATTCGTTGTCTCTGAATGTCTTTCTCAAGACTGTTGCAACTCAAAAAATCTGAAACAGTTGTCTGTATTTGAAATAATAATATTGTTCACTCACTTAACGATCACAGATTTTATTTTACACCATGTTCAACTCCCATGAGTGCTTTCAGTACTTTGATTTTAATTAGGGATGTCAAATCGGTCAATTTCTCGGACGTTTTTCCGATCGAGTACCCGGGTACTCGGTAAAATTGTAAATAAATATGAACAAGTAAATTGATGAATATATAACATTGTAAACTCTTGTAGAAATAAAACCACATGCTCTGATAGGAGGTTTACCCGTAAGTGTGTTTTTGTTGTAACAATGATGAGCACGTCGTGCCCGATGAAATTTAATATAACATTATTTATGTTCAATTCATTTATCAGATAAACACAAGAAATAAAATCAAAAGTGGTTCACAGAGATTGTGTTTACAAAAAATTAATCTGCTCCGTATATTGTAATGTATAATTGTTGCGTTTGACGTCCAAGTATCAGTCGTATAGTTTGACTTTGAATTGATCAAGTTCGCCTAAAAGAGCGGATTTACGGATTTTAGTACACTTTTCGATCATCGATAGTATTTTATAGCATTATTGGACGTTATTTTGTAGAGTTGTGCAATGATGGACATCACTTTTTTAAAGCCTTTGGCTTCAGCCATTTGTATAAGCAGGTAATCAAAGACAACCATATCAACAATCGCGCGTGCAATATCTTCTGTCTCTTTTCTTACAGTACTTAGAAGAAGAAACAATCGAAAGGATGGATTGGCCAGCAAAATCACCTGACCTGAATCCAATAGAGCATGCATGGGACATGCTCCAGAAGCAAATTTTAGGAAGGCAAAACCAACCAAGCACGCTCCGTGAACTTGAGTTTCCTCTTGTTGAGGAATGGTCAAGAATTCCACAGGATCAGGGGCGGATACAGGATTTGTGGTTAGGGGGGGGGGCGTGGATAACTTTGTTGAGGCAAGGGGTCTGGGGGCCGCCTTAAGGCCCCCAGTGGGTCCAGGGCGAAGCCCTGGTGGGGGCCCAGGGGGCGAAGCCCCCGGAAGCTCCTGGGTTTTCGTGTATTTTAGAGTAAAACCAGACACTATAATAGTGCATATTTTTCATTTTTTTTTGTTAAAAGTGGCATATAGGTTCGGATGTTTGAATGATAATATTGTATTGAATGTTTCTCAGTTCTCATTGTATTGTAACACATGCCACCATAATAAACGATTTACCTACTTAGTACTTACTAACAGTGGTATTGGTTAGTGATGTACCAAAGTACGCCGTGTTTAATACTAGTTATATCATACTTTGAATGGGGGGACCAGGGGGCGCAGCCCCCGGAAGCTCCTGGATTTTTGAGTATTTTAAGAGTAAAACCAGGCAGAATAACAGTGGTTTGGTTGGTTTTGTACCAAAATGTGGCATTATAAATATTAGTCACATCATACTTTGAAAATTTTAGGGGGGGGGGGGGGCGTGCCCCCCACGCCCCCCCCCCCCCTTAAATCCGCTAGTGAGGATAACTTCCGAAATTTAATCAACAGTTTTCAAATCGATGTAGGGAAGAAATTCGGGCTAGAGGCGGTCATACAAGACACTGAAAGTATAACATTTGGACTTTCCAGGTTAATTAAAACCTTGAAAACACGACTGTTGTTTCCTCATGAAATCTTGTATTGATGAATATTCTTGTTGTTTTGACAGTTACATGTTGTTACATGTTGTTCATTTGTTTATTATATGATTGTTTACTTTTAAAATGTTATTTGTTTCCATCACCTTTACAATATATGTTGCTAAAATTAAAATTCTCAAGTTGGCCCTTAACTTATTTTGCTGAGTGTATATGTACTACGTAGACAAAAATGCAATAAATCCCTTTCTTTAAACAATAAATTATAATACAACTTCATAAAAAATGCTTAAAGTTAAATATTCATGAAAACGAAAGTAAGCATTTAAAATCTCAAATGCAATGGTCCAAATTTTCTCAGCTTATGAAATAATCAATTAAAAATCTAGACAACACTGAATAACCTGTCATGTTTAGCCATAAGTGGGTATTCAGATCGACAGATATACGAAAACTTTATTCGCTATTAAAAGTCGATGGCAACATCTACAACAAGAATTGAACAATATTTCACGCGAAGAAATTCGAGCTTGTGTGTAAAGAATGGGAAGAAGATGTAACACCTGCGTTGCAAAATTGGTGGATTCACACCTTTTTACGTTCACTCTTTCTATTTATGACTAGAAAAAATGCCTACTTTGTGATTTTTAACTTAATTGTGACATGCAAGTAAGGGCTAAATAAATGCTTGTAAATAGCTCTAATATATGCGTTTATACCCGACCAACTTTTTTTCTTATGTTTTATTTTCTATATTTTTTTTTCTTTAGTAGAATAAAGTCAGAAGAATGGGGTCTGTTTTTGACATAGTTTTATTATTTTTTTTTTCTAAAATTTTACTTTAAAGTATCGAACTGAGATTGGGTACACAGAATAGAAGGATATGGAGACAACGAAAAGTATTAAATCTCAAAGCAAATTAATTTTGTTTTGTAAAATTTAAACAGTGGAAATTTAAGAAAATAAATTGAGTATTTATATATGTTTGTCTGAATATCAAATATTAAAGTTTTTTTTAGCTCACCTGAGCCGAAGGCTCAAATGAGCTTTTCTGATCAAAATTTGTCCGTTGTCTGTCGTTGTTGTCGTTGTCGTTGTTGTCGTAGTCGTTGTCGTTGTAAACTTTTCACATTTTCATCTTCTTCTCAAGAACCACTGGGCCAATTTCAACCAAACTTGCTACAAAGTATCCTTGGGTAAAGGGGATTCAAGTTTGTTTAAATGAAGGGCCACACCCTTTTCAAAGGGAGATAATTCGAATTAGAGAAAAATTATCGGCATTTTTAAAAAAAAAAAATAAAAAATCTTCTCAGGAACCACTGGGCCAGGAAAGATAAAACTCATACGGAATCATCCTCAGGTAGTGTAGATTCAATTTTGTTCAAATCATGACCCCCGGGGCTAGGGTAGGGCCAAAATGGCCGACCAAAGTTTAACATAGGAATATATGGGAAAAATCTTTAAAAATCTTCTTCTCAAGAACCACTGGGCCAGGAAAGATGAAACTCATGGGGAATCATCCTAAGGTAGTGTAGATTCAAGTTTGTTCAAATCATGACCCCCGGGGCTAGGGTGGGGCCAAAATGGCCTACCAAAGTTTTACTTTAATCTTTAAAAATCTTCTTCTCAAGAACCACTGGGCCAGGAAAGATGAAACTCATGTGGAATTATCCTCAGGTAGTGTAGCTTCAAGTTTGTTCAAATCATGACCCCTGGGGCTAGGGTGGGGCCAAAATGGCCGACCAAAATTTTACATAGGGATATATAGGGAAACCTTTAAAAATCTTCTTTTCAAGTACTTCAAAGCCATGATTAGTAATATGTTTCTATTCAAATGGAATCATCCTCAGGTAGTGTAGATTCTATTTTTTTTTTCAAATCATGACCCCTTGGGAGGTTAAAATTCAAGCCCCCCCCCTCCCCAGTAAACTTTCAGTTCTGATCTGATATGTGCTTTTTTTCTAGCCGATGTGCTCAGGTGAGCGCTGTGGCCCCTGGGCCTCTTGTTTCTAATTTGGGCGCATGTCAGAAATTCTCATTTTCTCTAAAACTAACATTGTAACAACAAATTTGCAATACTAGTACATGAATCTGTGAAATACTTAAGCTTGTGATATCATACCAAGATCCAAAATTATTTCTGCAGGGAATGTTTGTCCACACTCCAAGAAGATGTTTATCCATGTGAACCACCATTCTAACATTTTTGCTAAAGTGATGGTGAATTGTTCCGCACACTCCAATTGTGATATTCCCAGGAATAAGCACAGGGGAAGGAGATACCGAGATAGATGTAAACGTCACATATGGATGTGCAGTGGTTGAAGCTGAATCCAAATAAAAGTTTGTAACGACTTAATTTGATATACAACAAGAGGCCAATGGGCCACATCGCTCACCTGAGCACTGTGGCTAGTAAAAGTATAGATTGGTTTATTATTGAAAAGGTAAAATTCAAAAGTAGTCCCATGAACAATCATGGATTTTCTATCTTTGAGAAGATGATTTTTAAAGAATTTTCCTATGTATTTCTATCTAAAACTTTGGTCGGCCATTTTGGCCCCTCCCTACCCCCGGGGGTCATGATTTGAACAAACTTGAATCTACACTACCTGAGGATGCTTCCATATAAATATGATGAATTATGGCTTGGTCATTCTTGAGAAGAAGATTTTTAAAGAATTTTCCTATATATTTCTATGTAAAACTTTGGTCGGCCATTTTGGCCCCGCCCTACCCCCGGAGGTCATGATTTGAACAAACTTGAATCTACACTACCTGAGGATGCTTCCATATAAATATGATGAATTATGGCTTGGTCATTCTTGAGAAGAAGATTTTTAAAGAATTTTCCTATATATTCCTTTGTTAAACTTTGATCGGCCATTTTGGCCCCGCCCTACCCCCGGAGGTCATGATTTGAACAAACTTGAATCTACACTACCTGAGGATGCTTCCATATAATTATGATGAATTATGGCTTGGTCATTCTTGAGAAGAAAATTTTTAAAGAAATTTCCTATATATTTCTATGTAAAACTTTGGTCGGCCATTTTGGCCCCGCCCTACTCCCGGGGGTCATGATTTGAACAAACTTGAATCTACACTACCTGAGGATGCTTTTATATAAATATGATGAATTATGGCTTGGTCATTCTTGAGTAGAAGATTTTTAAAGAATTTCCCTATACATTTCTATGTAAATCTTTGGTCGGGCATTTTGTCCCCGCCCTACCCCCGGGGGTCATGATTTGAACAAAATTGAATCTACACTACCTGAGGATGATTCCCCATAAGTTTCATCTTTCCTGGCACAGTGGTTCTTGAGAAGAAGATTTTTAAAACATGCCACCAAATTTTCATTAATTGCCAATTATTTCCCCTTGAATGAGGGCGTGGCCCTTCATTTGAACAAACTTCAATCCCCTTTACCGAAGGATGCTTTGTGGCAAGTTTGGTTGAAATTGGCCCAGTGGTTCTTGAGAAGAAGTCGAAAATGTGAAAAGTTTACAGACAGACGGACAGACAGACGGACAGACAGACGCCGGACAAAATGTGATCAGAAAAGCTCACTTGAGCCTTCGGCTCAGGTGAGCTAAAAATCATGTGAAATGATGACTGCACTTAATTGCGTGAAAATAAACATTCAAAACAAACATTTTTCTTTTAATTGCAGAGATGATCGACATCTTATCTACAACTTGACTTAATTACAATCAATAAAATATGTATCTACGATGTACGAATCCGTTTTCTGATGTGTGAGTCATCACAAGTTCTGCAATCTCCGTTCCATAATGAGGACACCCACATTTTTACTGACGTTATACATTGTCAGCGCATGTTTGTTTATTCTTCTCCTTTTAACGGCACTTGTATATCTGCATTTTTAATCTTGTGTTAATAGGAAATTAAAAGACACACATGCGGTCATGGTTTAAAAGAAAAAAATGCTTCTTTCTACACTCGTTCTCTCTGTTGTAACCAAGGGCCGTGACACGTTGAATATTAAAATTTACCACGTTGGAAAACCGTAAGGACAAAAAACATTAATTAGTTATTGCATTTCAATCTAAAATCATTTTAAACATTTCTGTTGGGTGTCTAATTGACAGACTACTGGGGTAAATACATAAAAGTGAATTTAAGTCAAGATTGAAAAGCAACAGAAGCAACCAAAAAAAGATCCAAAACACAGCGTAAAGTGTAGTCATCCTTTAAGAATAATTAACTAAAACTTCATACAAATTCTCAAAACGAGTAAAATATGAATTGTCAGAACAAAATAGTACATCTCAGAACTATGTATAATTGTATAATTGGTGTTATGATTACAAAATGTCCAAAACCTTCTGGGGACCAAGCTCTTCTTGTCATTATGGTGTCACGATGATGGTTTTTCAGAACATCAATAAAAATACTTCCATCATTAGTTAAAAATAGAGTATTAAAAGATTGAGGGGCAATATGATAACCTTTTATCTTTCTGTATTTAATAATCCAGAAATGAAAAAGAATTTGAAAGATTACATGATCAGTACGTACTGGTCCCTGTCGACAAAGCACGTAACAACACTGCATGTCTTCGTTTGTAAGGCTCATTATATAAACTGTATTTTAAAATAGCTTGGATTTAATTCTACAAGTGGTAATCCTACTTAGGACTTATACGAGTAGCACTGACTTTTACAATTGCTTTTACGATATAGATATTTAGTTTAATCATCAAACGGTAATCAAAGCGTAAATTAGCTGTCCTTAAAGAAAACGACAACCACCCTAACCTCAACTCCCAGACTTCACATGTTAGTGCCCCTAACAACATTAGGAGTATTACCTATGACCACTAGAAAGGTGTTGTTTTCTATTATCAATTCTGTACCTCCATACATGATGCAGGTTTAAATGTCAAGTATACCGTCAACTGTGAAAGTCAGTTCTTCTCGTAAAAATCCTATACTCATACCTACCTTTCTAAGGAAGAAATTCTTCAAAATCAGTTTTAAATATTTTTAATATTCCACAGAGCCGAAATGAATTTTAACTACCCTATATATATTGGATTCCGAAACTTCATAAAAATCCTTTCAAACAAAGATACATTGCGGGTTCCAGTAAATGTTCAACCAAGCCTCTTTCGTTACTCTTCACTAAGATATTGACAGTAGTGAAGGAAAAACTTCAAGAGTACTGTGCAACAATATATTTCAGAAGTGGTGTGAATAAGATGTGATAATAAAAAATTCCAGACATCTTTCAGACGATTTGAAATCACAAGATTTTTTTTGAATTTTTAACTATTGAAATATATGGAAAATATGTCGATTATAAGCCAATTTGGTGAAAATAGTTTCTTTCAAAAAGGTCGGAGAACAAAAGTCTAAAATGGTGCAAACTCAGATTCATGACGTAACGTCATAATTATTTTTACTTGTAACGTAATGAGCTAAAGGTAGGCCCATAAAGGCCAATGGCACTTAACGTTTTTTTTAAGAAAGGCCAATATAGGCCCGCAGCACAAAGAATGTTAATCTACTTGATTCGTACAGACTTGAAGTCATTTGCAGAGAATCAAACGTGGGAAACAACGCAACGTTGGCTTTATGATGAAATTGACGTCATAATCTAATGTGCACAAAACTGCTCGAATCATCAATATTGTGTACCAAAATTCATGACAAAATCAAACCCGCCATCAAACTCAAAAACAGCTTCAAAATTTTACATATTTTAAATGTAACGTCAATGAGATTGATAAGTTTTTGACGTGAGTCATTGTGACGTAAGCAAACCGGGTTATTCAATTTGTCTTATTATTCAAACCCAACAGCAAATCCGTTGATTGCGCGTATAGCATTTATGATGTCCCAGAGAACTTACGTCGAACGTAAATGACTTTGAGGAACCTGTATTTATACAGTTACAATTAACTTCTAGTTAAACATTGTAACACGTCATTTGATTGGATAGATTTTATCCATTTTGCATAATATAACTTGCATACTTCACAATGATCTTGATTAACGTCAAAACCGTCTTACTCCGCTTGACGTCATTTTTAAAATATGCTAATTTGAAGCTCTTTTCTTATTTCTTATTTCTTATTGTCTACACTGAAATTAAATTATAAGAAGGATATGGAGGAACGTGCAGTATTCAATTGCAAAGTCCATAAAACAATACAAAATAGGAGCAGAGCAAACACGGACCTCCGAAACATCAGAGGTGGGATCAGGTGCCATGGATGAGTGAGAATCCCCTGTTGACCGGTCACACCCACTGTGTGTTCCTTGTTATGATCAGGAAATAACGGAAAAAATCTGTCGTCAATTCAGTGTATACATAATGGACAAACAATAAGTATGAAAAACCTCAGTCAGCATTTGTCTTAATGATAAATTGTATTTACTGACAAGGTCATTGTTTCGACCATAGAACTTACGAAATGATGACTGTACGTTGATATTCTTGTTTTATCTACTTGCTTTTCAATAACTTACCTCGTATTAGAATTTTTTTAAATGTAGAGCATTCTTTTGCGTATCGAATCAACTTAGATATATAAACTCCATATGCAGGTCATGAACAAATATTGCTGCATAAGTAAGGGAAATTCATACATACATATATATATATATATATATATATATATATATATATATATATATATATATATATATATATATATATATATATATATATATATATATGAATCTTTTAAAATCTTTTAGCAATGGAGACTGCTTAAACGTACATCGTGAATAATATATATATATATATATATATATATATATATATATATATATATATATATATATATATATATATATATATATATAGCACTAAAAAACCAACAACACTGTATATCCTAAATGTCGGATCTACCAAGTAGATACAAGGTCACGGATGGAAATTTATATAAAGCACTAAAATGACCAACGACACGAACAATAAAAATTGTCAAATTTTCGGGACGCCCTGTCCCTTCCTCAGGACAAAGAAAAAAGTTAAAAAGTCATAAAAACAAAGGAAAAAGAGAAACAAAAAGAACTAGCACTACTACTAAACTAATAAACACTAGATATTTACATAATTACATGTTGAATTGGAAATATTAAGAACACTAATAAAGAAAGAAATCCGGACCGCTGTGAAATGCGTCCGGTCTATCGGGTATACTCGGGTGAAGTGCGATTTACATAATTGAACGAATTAATTATGCTAATTAATTACGATAATCAGTAAATCGTACATTATTTCATTATCTCGAAATGGCGTAACTTTACTTAATAAAGAATAATCAAAGAAAATAATATAGCAGGGATATTTAAACATATGAATTATGATCCGTTATAAATTTTGAAATATTTAAGGATTTATTACCGGGAAAAAATATTTTTAACAAAAGCGTAAACAATAAATAGTTTTGTGATAATTGAACGAATTAATTATGCTAATTAATTACAACAATCAGTAAATCGTACAGTGTTTCATTCTCTCAAAATGGCATAACTTTACTTAAAAAAGAATAATCAAAGAAAAATAATATAGCAGGGATATTTAAACATATGAATTATGATCCATTATAAATTTAAAAAAATTAACAAAAGCGTAAACAATAAATTGTTTTGTGGGTTGTCCGAGAGTTGGTGACGCAATTTAACTGTAGAGTTAACACTAAATTGAGAGAATAATCCTGTTTAGTAACATCAGGAATTGGGTCTAGTTTACGTTCATTCTGGTGAAGTCATTCAGTTTGTTAATGCCATTAGGGCGGAATGACTTCAATCTGTGCATCCAGAACTTTTCTTTGCTTTTTCTCTGAGCATCTGTCCATCTTGTGTTATGGTCAATCACCACTACTGTCATGTCCTCCCATTTGTGACCCTCAAGGTTGAAGTGTTCCCCAACGGGTTCATTGAGTTTTTTGGTCCTAATGGTCGAGCGGTGGTTATTAACTCTCCTGCGGAGGTCTCCTGTTTCACCAATATACTGTTTGGAGCAAACTTTGCAACTGATGAGATAAATGCAGTTGTCAGTCTGACAGGACAAATTCCCTAGTATTTTGTAGCTGCGGCCTGTAACAGGACTGCTAAAACTGTCTGTGTCAGTGCTGTGCTTACAAAGAAGACATCTTCTGTCAGAGCAAGTTTTAAAGCCCCCGTTAGGTAATGGGTTGTCCAGTCTGGTTCTTACTACCATGTCCTTTAGGTTCCTTGGGCGTCTGTATGCAGCCAGTGGGGGTTCCTTAAAAACCTCTGCCATTCGTTTGTTTGAATGGAGAATTGGAAGGTTTTTTTGAAGGATACCGCTAAGGTTCTTAAGGACGGGGTGGTATGTTGTTACCAGAGGGACCCTGCCGCTATTGTCTTTCTCCTTGTAGCGTAATAGGTTTTGCCTGTCATGTCCCGCCATCTCATCAATAGCTGTTTGTACGGTGCGGGCATTGTAGCCTCTTTTGCATAAGTGGGACTTAAGAAGACCACTTTGCTCCTGATATAAGTCAGGGGAGGAACAGATGCGTCGAATTCTGGTGGCTAGGCCCTTAGGCACTCCCTTAAAAGTGTGTGGGGGATGACAGCTAGTGGGCATTAAAAAATCGGGATGACATTGTAATTAAGAGAGCAGACAAAGGCTCTACAGTTGTAGTTATGGATAAAGAGACTTATATGGCGGAGGCCCAAAGACAACTCTCAGACGAACGTTTCTATAAGAAACTGGACTCTGACCCTACTAAAGAATTCTCCACCGCCATTACCAAAACTCTTGGCGATATGTTTGAGAAAAATGAGATTGGTATCAACGTCTATGAGACTTTAAATCCTATTCACTGTAGACCGGGACAATTCTATCTGCTTCCTAAAATTCACAAAGAAGGCATGCCAGGTCGCCCCATTGTCAGCGCAATTGAACACCCCACGGAGAAAATTTCTGAATTCATTGATTTACATCTCCGTCCACACGTAGAAAATTTGCCATCCTATCTTAAGGACACCACGGACTACATTAACAAGACGCCCTCTACTGGCCTCCCAGATCATACCCTCCTCGTGACTATGGACGTCACATCTTTGTACACCAATATTCCGCACGATGAGGGTATCGAAGCCTGTAGAGAAGTCTGGGATAGTAGATCCATACTAGTTCCTTCTACCGAGTCCCTTGCTAAGCTCCTTGAACATGTTCTCAAGTTCAACAACTTCATGTTTAATGGAGAACATTACCTGCAAGTTAATGGCACTGCTATGGGTACGAAAATGGCACCGTCTTATGCCAATGTCTTCATGGGCAGACTGGAACGCAACTTGTTACTTCAAGCACCATTTAGGCCCCATAGCTGGTTGCGTTTCATTGACGATATAGAGATGAAGTGGGTGGAATGTCGCGAGAGCCTCGAGGCATTCATTACGTTTGCCAACACCTTTCATCAGTCAATCAAATTTACAGTAGACGTATCTAATTCGAAAAACATATTCCTAGATACTACATCTACCCTGATTGACGGTGAAATCGAATTCAGTCTCCACACCAAACCCACAGACTCCCACCTATATCTTATGCCCACTAGCTGTCATCCCCCACACACTTTTAAGGGAGTGCCTAAGGGCCTAGCCACCAGAATTCGACGCATCTGTTCCTCCCCTGACTTATATCAGGAGCAAAGTGGTCTTCTTAAGTCCCACTTATGCAAAAGAGGCTACAATGCCCGCACCGTACAAACAGCTATTGATGAGATGGCGGGACATGACAGGCAAAACCTATTACGCTACAAGGAGAAAGACAATAGCGGCAGGGTCCCTCTGGTAACAACATACCACCCCGTCCTTAAGAACCTTAGCGGTATCCTTCAAAAAAACCTTCCAATTCTCCATTCAAACAAACGAATGGCAGAGGTTTTTAAGGAACCCCCACTGGCTGCATACAGACGCCCAAGGAACCTAAAGGACATGGTAGTAAGAACCAGACTGGACAACCCATTACCTAACGGGGGCTTTAAAACTTGCTCTGACAGAAGATGTCTTCTTTGTAAGCACAGCACTGACACAGACAGTTTTAGCAGTCCTGTTACAGGCCGCAGCTACAAAATACTAGGGAATTTGTCCTGTCAGACTGACAACTGCATTTATCTCATCAGTTGCAAAGTTTGCTCCAAACAGTATATTGGTGAAACAGGAGACCTCCGCAGGAGAGTTAATAACCACCGCTCGACCATTAGGACCAAAAAACTCAATGAACCCGTTGGGGAACACTTCAACCTTGAGGGTCACAAATGGGAGGACATGACAGTAGTGGTGATTGACCATAACACAAGATGGACAGATGCTCAGAGAAAAAGCAAAGAAAAGTTCTGGATGCACAGATTGAAGTCATTCCGCCCTAATGGCATTAACAAACTGAATGACTTCACCAGAATGAACGTAAACTAGACCCAATTCCTGATGTTACTAAACAGGATTATTCTCTCAATTTAGTGTTAACTCTACAGTTAAATTGCGTCACCAACTCTCGGACAACCCACAAAACAATTTATTGTTTACGCTTTTGTTAATTTTTTTAAATTTATAATGGATCATAATTCATATGTTTAAATATCCCTGCTATATTATTTTTCTTTGATTATTCTTTTTTAAGTAAAGTTATGCCATTTTGAGAGAATGAAACACTGTACGATTTACTGATTGTTGTAATTAATTAGCATAATTAATTCGTTCAATTATCACAAAACTATTTATTGTTTACGCTTTTGTTAAAAATATTTTTTCCCGGTAATAAATCCTTAAATATTTCAAAATTTATAACGGATCATAATTCATATGTTTAAATATCCCTGCTATATTATTTTCTTTGATTATTCTTTATTAAGTAAAGTTACGCCATTTCGAGATAATGAAATAATGTACGATTTACTGATTATCGTAATTAATTAGCATAATTAATTCGTTCAATTATGTAAATCGCACTTCACCCGAGTATACCCGATAGACCGGACGCATTTCACAGCGGTCCGGATTTCTTTCTTTATTAGTGTTCTTAATATTTCCAATTCAACATGTAATTATGTAAATATCTAGTGTTTATTAGTTTAGTAGTAGTGCTAGTTCTTTTTGTTTCTCTTTTTCCTTTGTTTTTATGACTTTTTAACTTTTTTCTTTGTCCTGAGGAAGGGACAGGGCGTACCGAAAATTTGACAATTTTTATTGTTCGTGTCGTTGGTCATTTTAGTGCTTTATATATATATATATATATATATATATATATATATATATATATATATATATATATATATATATATATATATATATATATATATATTCACGATGTACGTTTAAGCAGTCTCCATTGCTAAAAGATCGCCGTTTTTAAACTGGCACACAGCATTACGACACTTGAACACCTTTCATTTAACTCTTACGGAAGTTTACCTGGATATTCTATTTTTAGAAGAAGCAAGTAGTTCTCAATATCAATTACCTTTTATTTTATTTTTGAAATGTCGTGATTATTTTCTCTTTGCCTACCAATTTTTTATATTGATAATAAGACGAAAAAGACGGCTTTGAAAAAAAGCCCCCACTTTCTTACCAAAACTCAAAAATAAGCTGCGGCTTATTTTCAAGTTAAAGGGTATTGTCAATCAGAAACTCAAGCATTCTTTTGATGTCAACTTCAGAGTACCTGTGTGTGCAATCAGAATGTGTTTTAACACAATAGTTTTGCAAATGACCAATGACCAGGTAAGTAAATTTACCAGTTCCGTTGTATTGAAAAAGCAGCCGACAATGATATCAATGGGGAATAGTTGTGTATAAAGTTGAAAGGTCGTACGTTTTTAAGCTGTTGATTTTGTTAAAATCTTGTGATTTCAAATTGTCCAAAAGTTCTCTGGAATTTTTTCGTATCCACATCTGATTTACACAACTTCTTGAATACTAGTATTTTGTTGCACAAATCTCTTGAAGTTTCTCCTTCACGAATGTTAACATCTTAGTGAGGGGTAACGAAAGAGGCTTGGTTGAACATTTAGTGGAACCCGCAATGCATCTTTGTTTGTAATGATTTTTATGAAGTTTCTGAATCCAATATAAATACGGTAGTTCAAATTCATTTTGGCTCTCTGGAACATTAAACATATTCAAAACTGACCGATGATTTTGAAGAATTTCTTCCTTAAAAATCGGAAGCATGAGTATAAGTAGGGTTACCACTTGTAGAATCAAATCCAACTTCTATCTTAAAATACAATTTATATAATAAGCCTTACAAACGAAGACAATGTTCTTACTTGCTTTGGTGCAAGAACAAAGAAATTGTTATAATGAATGAAATTCGTTATAACAAATTCGACAATACGTTTTATCAAATTTCAAAAATATTTTTATTAAAATATTTAGTTCTTAAATGGGATTCCGTTAAATTATCGCCTTGCAATAAAAAAATATCGCGGAAAATTATTCAGTGAAATGCAAGTAAATTCTTGTAAGAATTTTTCTCCCAAGAAAGTAATTTTCCATCTGCATTTCTTAAAATGTTAAAATGACATGATTTACTATTATAAAACTCACAGTAATCCCTTCAAGTGATAAACATTTTCAAAATCACCTTTCAATAAAATACTTTAAACATGCAGTAATTGCAAATTAATTCGATTCACAGTGCCTTTACTAGATTCAAAACTTCAACAAAAGAAGACTTGAAAATAAAAATACAGTGCAGGGTCGGTAAATGTTAAGCCTCTATCTTAACTCCTGACAAAATATTAACTGCCTTGAAGAAAAAAATTGAAGATAATCTATGCTCTGTGGAGACGCACTTTGAAAAAAAATTTCAAAGTGTGTTAAAATTGGGATAAAATCAACGCACTTTATTTTTTTAAAAGTGCGTTAACTATGTGACACACTCAACGCACTTTGAAATTTTTTTTTCAAAGTTCGTTAAGAGTGTACATATGCAATTTTTATCACGGGGACATTTTATGCACTTTGAAAAAAAATATGTATTAAACAAAATTCTAGATTTTAGTAATTGAAAGAATCAATCTTTAAGAATTATATCTTTCGAAAAACTTTTAAATCTACATGTAGATATACATACATGAGAAGGTCTCTCAGCTTAACTCTTTTTTTCTTGTACTTTGTATATAGCCGTCGGTAGCAAATTGAAAGTGGAACCCCCCCCCCCAAAAAAAAGGTAAGCCCAATTTTCAATGCCTCAAATATGTATATCTTTGCAAAGAAATTGTGTGCCTAACTCTATGTTACACCCACATATATGTATTTGCATAACTGGTATGACGTTGAAACTTTTAATAAAAATTAGTTAACATAAAATGCATCCAAACTGGAAAAAAAAAATAACAACAATGAAACATGTGAGAGAGAAAAGAATTTTCAAAGCATTGAAAAATCAAATTAAATCGCTAACTTTCACATCCTGAAGTGACCTCATCACCGAAGAGTTATCAAACAGGTTCAATTATTTATCATACTTAAGATTTGCAAGTATATTGACCAAACCATACACATTTTTCAAAGTGCGTAAATATGGTTAATATTAACGCACTTTGAAAATTAATTTGATCCCAATTAAACGCACTTTGAAAAAAATTTTCAATCTAGAATACTTTTCAACCCTTACATTTCTAAATATTTTTCCTTCCCATTTTTAAATACAAATTAGAACGGAAGTTTCTCATCAATTACAATAAATATCAAAACTACATTGCAAACTGTTTCGAAAATGATCATTAAGTTAAATAATTATGTTGCAAGACATTAGACAAATAATGTAAATATGAATTATGACTTTCGTTTTCGAGAATTCATGATATACACGAACTACAATACTTTACGCCAGAAAATTTCTATGAAGGACTTACACGCTTCATGAAATATGCTGGCATGATATGCAATTTAAAAGATGATTGAGCTACTTGTCAATTCCATGTAGTACTGTAGATTTCTTATTATACGCGAGGAATTGATTTTCGCGTAATTTCGCGAGAAGCATCATTCGTGAAAAAATATTACTCGCTTTTATTTTTATGGTGCTGAAATCTATGTAAATTATGTTGATCAACCGTCCTTTTGCGAATTATAATTATCGCGATTTGACGGTTAAAAGCCAGTTCGCGATAAAAAGTACTTGCTAAAGATAAGGAATCAGTAATTTGAGACGGTGTCTGCTAATGTTCGCTATGTCGAAATTCCTTTGAGCACTAATTGTACCCTTTATTAATCGTAAGACTATTAATAATACATTGAATTGACGACGGATTTCTCCGTTATTTCCCGATCAGGACAAGGAACACACAACGGGTCTGACCGATCGCGATCAGCAGGCGATGCTCATTCCTCCATTGCACCTGACGCAAATTAAATACGTCGGGTTCGAAACTCACAGAGGCAGTTGCTAAGCAAACGTAAACAGTTCCGCGAAAATTAAAAAAAAAGTCCGGACAACGTCTGCGATCTGTTTATTTGAATTCATCGGGCATCGAGCGACATAACACCCCAGGGCTTTCCTGTCTCCTTGGGGCAAATATTCTGGTATGCTACCCTCGGAGCCATGTAATATATGCATAATGTTTTATACTTGCTAAACACTACCCCATATGACCGCAGGCGGTGACATAATTGCTCTCTTTCTTGCATCGATGAAATAAGTTCCCTGATTTGCAAAGTTGAGTTTTTTATTACGAATTTCTGTACTACTTATTCCTGCTCCGTAGTAAATAGCTTGTACAACTAGAGATTTGTATCATTTTACAGACACACTATACATAGTTTTCTGCTTCGATTTAAAAGAAACAATGGATTTATCGCTAATACCATAGATTAACAATGTTTTATGCGTACGTTTTATCATAAATAGTGAGTATTTTAAGTGTTTTAATAGCCCTCCTGGTCCTGAAATTTAGATCATCGAATATTTCGTCTATTTATACTGTCATTTTGGTTTGCAAGATAATTCGGTCCAACGCGCTTCGAACAGATGTAAGCTACGAGAGTCATTAATACAGAATAAGGGATTTTTTGAAATTCAGCTTTTTAGAAATTAAGATTAGAATTTGGAAGAATAAAACCATATATGTGCAGGTTTTTTGTCTAATGATCACATCTTGTTTAATATTTCATGAAGCTGTAAGTGTCCTCTAGTAACTGGAATCCTAGTTATCATCTGAAAAACCATTAGGTCCATGAAAGTTATTCAAACAAACTTAAGAATAACAGACCAAAACAACTCTCTGAGACCTTAATTCACACCTATTTCTTTCAAGTATATACATGTATATCGTAGAATCGTCCAATGTTTGTTTAAGATTACTAAGGGATACATATAAGAAATTATACCTCTTTGGCTGTCTAAATCTTTACCTGTTCGAGGGGATATTATTTTGCGGGTGTTTGTTAATACAGTAGATTCAATGAATTAATATACCAGTATGTACAGTTGTAGATCTGCCCAGCTATAATTACTTAATAAAAATGATTCTAGTATAACTGGCATCCTCAACTGCGAAGCAAAAGAATGTTAACAGTAAAAAAGTTACAATTTGAACATATTTAATTGTAATTTAATTACAATGGGATTTGGCACAAGTTCTGAAAACTTAAAGCGCCCTCTACTTAGACAGTCATTGTGGTGTCACGATGAGGGCATTACAGAATTGTATCACATAGGATCAATGACTATATGTTACATTAGTCGTTAGTTTAAGAAAATACAATTGATCTAGCTTATCACGTATGTATGCATATATATTAAAAGTGCTCTCAATGTTAACGAAGCAGAATGAAAATAATGACTGAAAATTAAGATAAAATAAAAAGCGATCACATATTAAATTTTTATGTTTTAAATCGAGGCCCATGCAGAGTGTAATGACGTCCTCTTACATTTTACACAGTAGCTTACTTTTTTTTGGGGGGGGGGGGGGGGGGGGGGGGGGAGATGCTTGTTTGTGTCCGTTAATTGTGCAATATGTTTTTTGACTTTTTATTCTCACCCTTTGGGTCAAATGGGGTTAATTATATATACTCGCAGGTTGAAGTATATTGTTGCCCTGATCCGTCCGTCCGTCTTTTACTCTTCTTCCTCAAACTCTATTTTTATTCTAAGCAGTAAGCATATAAACTTTTAGAATATAAAAAACGGTGTCCTGAAGTTTTGGAATTTTTCATATAACCCTATGGGCATAACGAGGGTAAGAAAAATGACGTTTAAAAAACCCTGGTCCACAGAGCTTTTCCATTTTTAGCAGTAGCCACATCAACTTTTGGAAGATAGTTGAGGATGTTGTGAAATAAGGTTTCAGAATTTTTCTTTTAACCTAAAATCATGAGTTGAAAATGAAGATATTCCCTTACATTTTACACAATAGCAAAATTATCTTATAGAAAATACTTGATAGTGACCTAAAGGTGTCCAATAAGAATTTGGAATTTTTCTTTTAACCCTGGAGGCGTCAAATTGGGGTTGAATAATGACGTTTTTCAGACAAAATAGACCTTGGTTTCTTGAATTCCTCTTGTACTTTATAAAGTTGTCTAATCATCTTTTGGAAGATGACTGGTGGTGCCATGCAGATATCCAATAAGGTTTTTATATTTTTTTATTTTCAGCCTCAGGGTCAAAATATGGTCTAAATGACGCATTTTATACGAAAAAGACATTAGTTCCGAAAACTCCTCTTACATTTTATTCAATACTTTATTTTGACATTAAAAAATGTGAAAATATAAAGAAATGTGCACAAAGTATATGGTGTATCTCTCTGATTATTGAGGCGGCCAGGGAGAATCGAGGGGGTGGGTGGGTGAAGACCGTCGTCCTATATACTTTTTAATATTTCATTATACATTTAAGTTTTTATATTATTATAACAAACGATATTTTAAAGAGGGTTGTGCTATATATTTTCCAAAACACGCAAACTATGAAAATTAAGGGGGTATTTTCGACAAATTTGATCAGGTGTAGATTTGGGAGAAGGTTTTTACCTACCAAAATACTGATAAAATCACAATATGATCAATTTCAAAAGTTGGTTTCTATTTTTTTTTAATTCGTAAAAAACGACATGCACTAAAATATTGAAATTAGTAGTTTTGAAATAAATTTTAAAAGTTCCAATTATGAAAATTAACACACAACCACCACTTAAAAAATAAATTTAAATGCTGTTATTTCAAACTAGTACTTAATTTTTTATATGAAATACCTATATAAGAGGCTCATATGCAACATGTTCATTTTATGCTCAGATTAACACAAACATACACTGTGTAAATCAATCAGTTATTGTAGTTTTATTTCCTGGGCATCCAAATACATGTACATATGAATGAATGTGTCTTTAGAGGCTTGTATCCGCATATAGCCTGACTTGACGTGGTCAGCGATTAAATAAAACATGAACGTTTCAGTATTCGGTATGAAATGAAATTTTCATAATTAATTTATATTCAGAGATTTGATAGAACTTCTGCCACCCCTCAAACTTTTACAACCTCTACACGTATACAAACTATTTTAGTTGTCGGCTGTATGGAAAATCAAGTTTTTAAATCAGGTAGTACCATTTATTTTGGAAGCATTTGCTTTCATTAATTAAAAAAAACTCCGTTTTATACTTTTATTCGCACCCTTACCGGTTACTTTTAATAAATCCAATCGTCAGAATACAAATTGATTATCGAAGGCATCATACTTACGTACACAGTCTCTCCAAGTGAGTGCCCTTCGATATCTTCTTCTAGAACAGGACGTTCCTACAAGAACACATGACTAATATTTTCAATGTTTTATTTCTATTATTTCAATTGCCAAATAAATATATCTATAAATGAATACAAATTCCGAATCTGGCAATATAATTGATCCTATAATGTTAAAAATACAGATGGTTTAAAATCGCCATTAAAAATCAAGCTCATAAGTCCATTAATTGAAGATTAGAAACAGTAATCAATCTAATAAGACGTCTGAAACATTTCAGTCTTAAACGCAATGGAATGATGTGCTTATTGACAGTTACATCCACCGTAAACTCTTTGTATTAAGGAAATAGACAACACTTTCTTTAGATAAAATTAGTGGCATTAGTGGAAAAACAAATGTTTGAAAGTGGTAAGTCGAAATTAAAGGTAAATTGTAAATAAGGTCATTCCCAGCATGCATTTCAACGTTGATTCAATTGAGATAATTGAGAATAAGTGAAAATTTGGTGGCATGTTTTAAAAATCTTCTTGTCAAGAACCACTGTGCCAGGAAAGATGAAACTTATGGAGAAACATCCTCAGGTAGTGTAGATTTAAGTTTGTTCAAATCATGACCCCCGGGGGTAGGGCGGGGCCGAAATGGCTGACCAAAGTTTTATATAGAAATATATAGAAAAATTCTTTAAAAATCTTCTTCTCAAGAACAGCAAAGTCATAATTGCTCATATTTATATGGAAGCATCCTTAGGTAGTGTAGATTCAAGTTTGTTCAAATCATGACCCCCGGGGGTAGGGCGGGGCCGAAATGGCTGACCAAAGTTTTATATTGAAATATATAGGAAAATTCTTTAAAAAATCTTCTTCTCAAGAACAGCAAAGCCATAATTGCTCATATTTATATGGAAGCATCCTTAGGTAGTGTAGATTCAAGTTTGTTCAAATCATGACCCCCGGGGGTAGGGCGGGGCCACAATGGCCGACCAAAATTTAATATAGAAATATATAGGAAAATTCTTTAAAAATCTTCTTCTCAAGAACAGCAAAGCTATACCGGTAATTGCTCATATTTATATGGATACATCCTCAGGTAGTGTAGATTCAAGTTTGTTCAAATCATGACAAGTTTGTTCAAATCATGACCCCCGGGGGAAGGGCGGAGCCAAATTTTTGGATTTAAACTTTTCAATAGTAAACCAATTTCTACTTTTTCCTAGCCACAATGCTCGTGAGCGATGTGGCCCATGGGCCTCTTGTTTACCTTTTTCACCAAAATTACGGAGGTCCGTGAAATAGCCACACAGCCACGCTTAGCTTTAGAAACCTACGTACTTTTAATTCATCAGCTACTTTCTGTAATATACAGTGTTTAAAAGGGCTTGGTGGTTGTAGCCATTTTAGGACTATTTTGATCTCCTTTAGAATAAGGGCTCCATATAAAGATATGATAACATGTCTATTGATCAAATTTTAAAAGTTATATTTATAATTTTTTTTGCCAAATGATAGTTGAAAGCTTAAGATATCATATCTAAACAAGAGGCCCAGGGGCCACATCGCTCACCTGAGCAATTGGCTAGGAAAAAGCACATATGAGATCAGAACTGGGGGGGGGGAGGGGGCTTGAATTTTAGCTCCCCAGGGGCCATGATTTGAACAAACTAGAATCTACACTACCTGACGATTATTCCCTATAAATATCACTAAGCATGGCTTTGAAGTACTTGAAAAGAAGATTTTAAAAGTTGTCCCTATATATTCCTATGTAAAACTTTGATCGGCCATTTTTGCCCCACCCTTCCCCCGTGGGACATGATTTGAACAAACTTGAATCTACACTACATGAGGATGATTCCACAAGAGTTTCATCTTTCATGTCTAGATGAGAAGATTTTTCCTATATATTCCTATGTAAAACTTTGATCGGCCATTTTTGCCCCACCCTACGGCCGGGGTCATGATTTGAACAAACTTGATTCTACACTACCTGAGGATGATCCAATATGAGATTCATCTTTCCTGGCCCAGTGGTTCTCGAGAAGAAGCTTTTTAAAGATTTTTTCTATATATTCCTTTGTTAAACTTTGACCGGCCATTTTGGCCCCACCCTACCCACGGGGGTCATAATTTGAACAAACTTGAATCTACACTACCTGAGGATGATTCCACATGAGTTTCATCTTTCCTGGCCCAGTGGTTCTCGAGAAGAAGATTTTAAAGATTTTCCCTATATATTCCTATGTAAAACTTTGATCGGCCATTTTGGCCCCACCCTACCCCCGGGGGTCATGATTTGAACAAACTTGAATCTACACTACCTGAGGATGATTCCACATGAGTTTCATCTTTCCTGGCCCAGTGGTTCTTGAGGAGAAGATTTTTTAAAAATGTCATTAATTTTTCTCTAATTCATAATTATCTCCCCTTGGAAAAGGGCGTGGCCCTTCATTTGAACAAACTTGAGTCCCATTTACCCAAGAATACTTTGTAGCAAGTTTGGTTGAAATTGGCCCACTGGTTCTTGAGAAGAAGATGAAAATGTGAAAACTTTACGACGACGACGACAACGACAGACAACGGACAATTTTGATCAGAAAAGCTCACTTGAGCCTTTGGCTCAGGTGAGCTAAAAAAAATAAGTTACATGTATCTGGTGGTTAATTTGTTGACCCCTAGCCTTCTTAAATTGCAAAAGACGACACATCTATTGTGGTGTAAATAAGTATTTCATTCTTAATTCAAATGTACATTTCAGCTGCAAAGGTTTGATACGTGTTTCTGATCTGATAATTTTTTATTATTATTACGTTCGTGATTAATTGGAGAATAATGTTCACGGCATTTCTTTGATCTCAGCAATAATCGAAATAGAATACCCAGTATATTGATTTCGTGAAAAATAAAATTTTAGATTAAAAAAATTCAAAATTTATTTACCAAAATGAATAGGTATTGGTTTTATTTGGTTGCATAGCTCGCCCGCGCAGCAGTCTCCTTCGACAGGTATATCAAAACCATCGCTTCTCCCAATGGCATGTTGAACTGTGTTATTCATTGTTTCACAGCCCTTAAAACAAAGATATACATTAATATTTCGATCATTACTTAAGCTGAAAATCCGTTCAAACAATACAAATTGGTAGCAGAGCAAAGACGGACCTCCATAAACATCAGAGATAGGGTCAGGTGAAATGGAGGAGTGAACATCAACTTCGACTGATCAAATCCACCAGATTCTTGTCATGATTGGAAAGGGGATGGGGATACGTTGACGATTCAGTGTGTAACTATCAATTACCTATTAATCTGTGAAAACACTGAATTATATATACATTCAGTGTTGTTTTCTTTATTTAATCCATTAGAAATCCATGACGTTCAAATCTCTATAACACACGCCAAACCTTGTCAACGCACGTTACAATACGCAGTAGGAACTATATGCATTTTCAATACTTTATGATCACCAAACTGTTAAGTGTTTGACACAATTTAATAATAAAAAAACCCTGTTGAATTATCGAAAAAATACAACAAATGTGCATTTAAAATATGATTAATTAGTTTGTCACTTTTTTCCTCGCAATGTTCGTTTGCGTAATTTAACTTTACGACGTCACAAACGGCTCTTACGTCTATAAAGCACACCTGTTTTGAAGGGCGCTAAATTCACATTAAATTTTACCGAAATAACAAATCTGTAGCGGAAAAATTAAAGAATGTAAATATGAGCATTGAATTCATATTTTGGGATGTCTTCGGTCCTATATAACACACCTGGCCGTGCCGACAAATTGAATACCGCGCGTTATTTTTTTAACGTTTATGCAGAGATTTCTTATGCAAAAATAAATTTAAAGAATTTGTTTTCATAAGCGAGAAAAGTTTTCGTGAGTTAATGGTTTTTGTTGTATATTATCCTTACTTTTACGAAGGCTGTTTGGAAATTATGGAGAAATTGTGCAAATTTTTCTTACTGATGAACCGCGTTTTTGGTGAAAGTTTGCATATAAGTTTGACAAACATTAAGAAGTCATAAAAGCAAGAAATATTTTACAAATATTAAATTTCTTCTCTTCAGCGGGATATAAATGTGTCAATGGTAGGAGTAATCGGCGCAGTCACGAAACACCAATGTTGAATCTCCCAGTGGACTCATAATTAGAGCGAAAATAATTCAATTTATGTGTATAATTTGATTTCGTGTTATGTAAAAGTTTTAGAATTTTAATAAGAAATACAGCGCGGAAAAGAAAACTGATAACGACGACAAAATGGATTTTGACATCAAGGAGCAGCGAGCTTACCTAAAATTTTGTGTAGCGCTATGTGGCAACCTCTAATGATATAAACTGCTTAATGACACAAATATCTACGCTTAATGTCATAAATTATTGCATTAATGATTGACCTTTTCAACCGCTAATGCAAAATCGCCGCTTAATGAAAGAATGATACCATTAAGCGGATGAGCAGGTCAACAATTAATGCAATAATTTAATACTTTTAAAGCGTTGCATTGCAACGCTTAATGATATTTGTATTATTAAGCAGTGTTATATCATAAGAGGTTGCTACAGCGCTATGTAGAACACTTTTCCAAACTGACTAGCCTCTTAAAACAATAACCTCGAGAAAAACATGACTAAGGGTTTGTTATTTCATTGGTATATATTTTTTTCTAACCAATATTTCAACTAAAGTGAAATCAAATGCTCCGGACAACCATAAATCAGTATGAATTAATAACGTTGACCTGCATGCGTTGCATAAATCGGCACTGCATGATGCTAAGGTATCCTGTATATACCCGGTTTTAGACATGAAAACTTTACACTGTAGCAACAGCACATATTTTATAAAAGATTCGTTTAAGAAAATAGACAGCTTGATTTTTTAAATGTTATATATGATAACAAACAGAGAAGAGTAAATGCTTCCCGATCGTTTCACATGCTAGACCATTTCCGGCTGAATGGTTAAATTGACGTAGTGATGCTGCCCCAGGTCGATTGACATATGTATGTTTATGATTTCACCCGAACTTATCTAACAATCCTGTGAATTAGAAATTTAGCATAAATATTTTATTTCTGCCTTTAAAAATGTTAACGAATTTTCATAAATTTATCTTTGTCCTTTATGGAGTTAAAGTAAACGTCTCAATAATTTCCGAACAGCCCTCGTAGAAATATACGCGAGAATGTAATTTTCGCAAGTATACATGCATTCTAACGCAAAAAAAAGTTCTCGCGAATAAAAAGTTAAATACAGTAATTTTTTTGTTTATGGCATTTTTAAATCACTTAAGTAACTTCTCGCTAAAAAATAAATAAATAAATCCCATTTTAAAGGATAAATCATTCGAATTATGTCTCATCGCGAAAAACTCCTCTTTTACGGTATCATAATAATAACTAGATATTAAGCAGTGTACAATCAGAGTGCGGAAGATTTTTTTTTAAATTTGCGACAAAGAGTGGTAATAATGTCAAATATATTGTTTATTTTTACGTCATAAAGGTATGTCACTCGTGAAATTTGTTAAATCAAGGATTTTTTGAGAAGCATTTCTTGGATTAGTACTCATATAGTATGACTAAAAATCGCAGAGAAAATATGGGGTCAGTGTACATCTAATTGAGGTACGGTACAATTCAGTTAACCTTTTTGCACTTGAATTTAAATTTTTGGTTAATCACTTTAACCTTCATCTTATTTTATCAGATGTAACCATAGCAATAACATAATCTTATTTTTCGCAAAATAGTTTGTATAATATTTATCATTGATCGAATTTTGCAAATTGATGCGCGAAAACTTTTGTGTGACCTTTTTGCACTGAAAAAGTATCATGCTTGGGGTATTAAAAATCTTAAAAGGCAATAAAATATTTTCTTGTATTAATCTTTTACAACTTAAGTGCTGATCAGTCACAAGTATGGAGTAGTTTAAAATAATGAGAGAAAAAGTTAGGTCAGAGATGTTAATTTTGAAATATTTGTCAAAATATTTGATTTTCAGGTAAAAAAAAAAACAGTGAAAATTTTATTTGACTTCTGTAACATATCTTCATTTCTCGGCAAAGTTTGTTGAGGGAAGTTGTAAATTTGTTCTAAAAATATGAATTGAGACCTATATTAAATGTTACCTGCATATCATAACGGAAAATATTCTCCAAGTAAAAGTATGTGATGCTAAAGTTCCAAGATATTAAATTTATTAAATTTGCAGAATTGCAGAATTTTCTGCTTAATATTCTTCTACATCTAGAAAATTAATAGTCCGCCATAAATCTTGCTTTCTTGTGAATTTTGAGCAGGTTTTTTTTCATTGAATGTTGAACAATTTACATTGTTGAATTTAAATATGTTATAAAAATTGAATTAGAATAAATGATTTTGAAGTAAGAACTAGAGGTTCTGCGTGAACTTTTTAAAAGAGCTGACGAGTGACATACCTTAAGTGGAATACTAACCTTTTCATGAAGGCATCCCAACCTATATTTATGAACTCCCTCTGTTGAAACCATTTTCATCGTGTAACATTTCTAGAGAAAAAAAAATGAAAATTCTTTTTAAATAAATTAAACAAGTATATACTGACAAAACGTCAGAGATATTCAAGCTGTAGAAAGTCAACTAGGAATAAGATGAGGGCTATTGTGTTAAATCTTCTGTTGAATAAAATACATGTATATACATAAAACATAATTCATATACTGAATTAAATTAGAATAAATGTAATTAATCGTACTGCTTTTTAAGATGAATTTACGTCACTCACTTTCACAAATATTTATGGAGCATACTGGCCGTTTCTTGATATAAGGAATTTTTTTATGTTGATATACTTCAAGTTATATATGTTCCGTTATCAAAGATGAAAATTACTATAACGATTTTTCAAAATTAAAAAAAAAACGTATGAGCCATAATGAGGGAGATTTTGTGCTTTTATTTTACTGTCACTCAAAGTGCACATGCACATCATTTGCAGACCTGTGAGAAACAATGCCAGGTTAAGGGGGCACAGCCATACATTTACTGCCCATGCATTGTAGAATTTGTTAACGATAGGGTAACCTGCGTCACCTTTCAGAGTACTGGACTCGTCCAAGGATGCTTTGACGGCGACTGTAAAAGTTACCTGAGGCTGCAGCTGTGGAGATTCACTCATTGTTCATTCGCAATAGAATAGAATCCGACATTTAACACTTAATACCCTTGAATATACACTTTTTCAAGATATAAGCTTCATCTTTGTTTCTAGAAATACTTTTATCTACAAAAATAAAATTTTTTCGTGTTTTTAAACTGAGTAAATCGATGAACTAGCATCGTTTTAGATAACCCAAGCCCCTCTAGGGTTTGAGTAAAAATTAAAACTCAAATACATTTCTCTCTCTCTCTCTTTCTCTTACCTCACCAGGGCTACATATTTTTGTTGAATTGCAGTTCACTGGACGATCAATACGAGGGCAATATGCACATTCAACTAAAGTAAGGAGAAGAAAAAATGTAAGGATGTTTACCAAGCGATCATAGATAAACTGAGCTAAATTCTACAATTTATAGGGATGCCGAAAAATAAACATCATGGTATTTCCATTTTGAAGATGCAATGCAAAATCAAAGATTTTTGCCCAACTCTGTCCAATGGATCCAACCCATATTTTGGTAATTTGGGCCGACCCGAGTAAACTAACTATTTAAACCCTGCCGTTCTTCAGGTTTATAAAAGCTGGTTTTGTAAGAATTTCACCGTAGCTTATGTCTACAGTGACTGAATCTATACACTTCAACATCAATATGACAAATCCCTTACTGTTACAGAGATTTTTCCCAGCATACATTTGTAAAATGTTATCCCTGGATCCGGAGCCATAAAACTTAGACCAGCTCACTTTTTTTTCAATCCCACTTTTAATTTACTAAAGGAATGCATAAGAAAAATGTATTTTCCCCAGGAACTCAATTTAAAAATACTGAATCTACATGTTTCAGGATTCCTTCCTAACTATGTTGCATGTATACAATGGATACAACTGTATATATATGAATTCAATGCTTATATTCACATTTTTCTAAATTTCCTTCTTCATAATTGCTTATTTCGTTAATCTTAAATGCAAATTTAGCGCCCTTCAAAAAAACTGCCGTGATTAATAGATGTAAGAGCCGTTTGTGACGTCAAACGACGTTAAATGACGTTGCAAAGTTAAATAACGCAAACAAACGTTGCGAGGAAAAAAGTGACAAATTAATTCTTAACGCACATTACGTTAATTTTTTCGTTAATTTTTCAGGGTTATAGTTTTTCATTAAATTGAAATAAAAATTTTTACATTTTGGTGTTCCAAGAGTATTGAAAATGCATATAGTTCCGACTGTGTATTCTAACGCGCTGTGACAAGGTTTCGCGTGTGTTATTTATATTTAAAACACCTTTGTTTTTATCAATCTTATCTCCTTTTAAGAGGATGTGACCTTTTTTCTTTTATCAAATCTGAATCCCTTCTTCCAGGGATGTTATGAGCTTTTTTTCCAATCGTTTAAGTGGTTATGGAGAAGTCGAAAATACGAAATTAACAACGACGACAAATTACAGATTGACAAACTTCTATCAGAAATGTTCTCTTACAGCCTTGGCTTATGTGAGCTTAATATACTTGAGGTACCAGTAATCTGTGTGTGTGTCGCATTTACCACATAGTCCACATGTTCGGGGACATGACTGTTGAAAACAAGACCTTGTACAAGCCTCCGCCACTGAGCTTTTAAAACTAGTACATGCTTTTAGATCTATGTCGTGACATACTAAAAAATAGAATTTGAATGATTCATCATTTAGTGTATGTTATATTGTTCTTTCAAAGTTGAAATTTAACCAAATACAGACATTTTACAAATAAATAAGCAAGTAAAAGAAGTGAAAATGTGTAATAATTTTTCATAAGATATAAACACTGTAATATACACTATATAAAACAAAAAAGAACATTAATTTTACTACCAGCACTGTTACTCATTGTTTCTCTGGTGACAGGTCTTGTTGAAACTTCAAGTTTTGCCTTTGATGTCGATGCTATTCCATTACAGAGATCCGTTTTACAACAACTCCCTCTGTGATCATTGCAAACTCCCGGACTCTGACAGCCCTCACCATACAGTTGGTTACATACCTAAAAAGTCTCTTGTATGTGTATACAGAATAAGTATCTGAACAGAAGCATCATATTAACAGAATTAAAATGAAACAGATCAGAAAACTTTTGTTATCGAAAAGTCGAGTTTAAAGTTCAAGCGAGTCTTCCCAATCAAAGTTTGCTATTCATATCTACTTTTTTTTAAGTTTGACGCCTTAAATCCAACTGGGTCAGTTTCAGTATCCTTGAACACAGAGCATCCTTATGTGCATGTAAAGGTGGTTTAATTTTGTTCAAATGAAAGGTTCTGCTCTTTAACAAAGTAAAATAAAAGTGCCGGGGAAGTACAATTTGGCTTCGTTATATCAATGGTTATATATGCAAAATCTTTTTTCGACAAAATTAAAAATAACTTCCATAAAGCAATCATTTTAAAAGTCCTTATGGGAGCTCCGATCTTTGAATTGCGACAGAAGTTCCTTTCTTTATTAATTTTTCTGAAGATTAATATAAGATAAAGTTAAAAGGCATATATGCGCACCACCAATTTTTCAGCTTTTAGCATATCGGATATGATAAATGTTGTGATAATATTATCTTTGTTTACGACGCTCATTGTAATAACTGCGGTATGGAAGAACATGTTTTAAATTCTAAATCCAGAAATCAAACTTATACTCATAGGAATCTTTCTAAGGATGATTGATTGATTGTATGTTGTTTAACGTCCCTCTCGAGAATTTTTCACTCAATAGGAGACGTCACCACTTGCCGGTGGAGAGTTACAATTTCGTCCTATACTCGGCACTCAGGGCCATCAATTTGAGCAGTGAGGGATCTTTTTCGTGCCACCACCTAAAGCGACACTGGACTTTGTTTTATACGGTCTCATCAGAAGGACCGGTCTCCACGTCCTACAGTGGGATTCGAACCCACGACCTAATGATCAACTCTACTTCGCGAGTTTAGAGCAGACGCCCTAACCTCTGCGTCACACAGGTGATTTATAAGGATGAAAAGTCTTCAAAATCAATTTGACTTTTTTATACTTCTAGTGAATGAATTTCGATCTACCTATATTCCTTTACTTCTTTCTTAAAAATCCATATAAACATTGCGTAACCTGTCCTATCTTTGCTCCCCACAAAAAAAATTAATTGCAGTAAAAGAGTATTCACAGCATAATAAAATAGAAATACAGAATAATTATTATGATTTCTAAATGGAAAAATGATTCGTTAATAATATTATATTTTACCACATTCCCTATCTATAAAACGAATTACCGGTAATGTTTTCCCTTTCCTTAACAAACCTAACCTTTTTGCAAAAGAGCAATTTGAACATTATTGTTTGAATACCTGCAGAGTGACGCAACCAAGTCTGTATTCCAGAGAATAATTGGCTGACAAAGTCTTTTCCTGGATGCAAGACTAAAAAGATAAAAATGTGACACGATTTTGCATAGTAGCTAGTATTAATGATTATCATAAACTGCTTCATTCTACTTATATATTTTTTCTCCCAACAACAAAATACAACTTTGTTAAACTCATGTTTCTTTGCCTTGATAATTTAGATAAGAAACTATTCTTACAGAGTGGTTGTTTGGGCATTCTTCAGTTGAAGTACAAGTTGCTGGGTTCACAGACAAGCAATGATAACATTTTAAAGCTGTAAGGAAGGACAAACATTTTAATAAAACTGGGATGTAATACTGTGGTATCTTCAATATTCGTTGAGCACCAATTTTCGAGGACTTCGTTGTTTAGCAGATCCACGAATTTCAATGTTCATTGAATTAAGAAATATGAAAATCATTTGTATAGGCAATGCTTTTGTCCACGAAATTACGTATCCTCGAAAACGTATGTTTTACGAAATCCACGAAAATTGATGAAACTACAGTACTTTGTATATTGAAGAGTAAGAATTTTTAGTAAAGCACTATTATAATTAATTGATTTTGAAATAATTAAAGAAGTAATTAAATGTGTAAGGGTGTGTATGTGTGTGGGATGGGGTGTGTGTTTGCTTACATATTTCAATGCATATAGAGAGGGGATGTCGCTTTTGTAAAGTACGTTTAAAAACGATTTTCTTGTGCATTGAACAGAAACAAAATTCTTAAATGATATAAAACTGTATGTGGTTGCATCTGATACTCACGACATTTCCCACAAAATCGTTGACACATCTGTGAAAAACAGTCATCGCTACAGACATCTATTGTGTTGTTCAGTCCTTGACAAGCTATTGTGTTCACATCATCACATGAATAGACAACACTAGTTAATGACAACAATATCATAAACCAGCTGGGAATCAAGTTGGAAATCATCTGAAAATAAATTAACATTAGAAATCTAAAGCATCAAATAGTATTGTCCATCGATATTCAGATGTCATGTTCCAAAAGTGTGTATGTTGTGGGACGCGCCGTGGAATTGATACTTTTCCCTGTTTTGAATCTTGAACACAAGTACATTAGTCTTTAACATATCTTATATACATGAACTGAAAACGGAGATGCTGATATATGCAGCATGTAGTGGGAATACCTTTTCTTATTCTTTTTAAAAGAGTAATTTTATACACCTATGCCTTGATCATTAGATTTTCTGGAAAGTCGGTAGCGATAAACAAAATATGAGGCATGGTTAATGCATGTAAAGATGTCAATGAAACCCTAAAAGTGAAATTTTTTAAAAAAAATCCAAAATATTTTATCCTCAAAATTATCTGTATTAATTTATTAAAAGAATTTAATTTAAAAAAAAAATATAAAAAAAAAAATGCAAACGCTTTCACAACCAACCTTTTATATTATAACCAAATGAATATCACTTCATAAAAAAAAAAACAAAAACAAAACAAAAAAACATATAAATGAAAATGATACTTACTATACCTCAATATATCTTATTTGTGTACTGGATCTAGGCTCACCAGTATTTCATATTGTCCTACAATAAAAAGATAAGGAACAGGAACTAATAGTGAATCCTTTAAGTTATCTAAAACTAGATGTATATAAGGTTATCGTTCAGGACTAAACGAGGAAATGTTGTCTATATGCGACGTTATTTATTTTGTTCCTCTGCTACCATGATTATGAGATATGGTTCCATAAAAAAGTTTCTATATATAGGCCTACTGAAAAAATAATAAAGAACCACTTTTTTTCACGGAAGGTTTATCTTCATGTCCAGCCATTTATAAGCATGTTTAAAATGTTTCATATAATATTTACAGTTTCTCTCTGGAACTATATAAAACAAGTTAATTTTTGAGTATGTAATAAAATTTACCTGCGTCATGCATCTAAGTCAAGAATGGTTATGGATTAATTGTATGTTGTTTAACGTCCCTCTCGACAATTTGTTCTCTGAATGAAAACATGAGAATAGCTTTTTAAAGCAGCAAGGGTGTATTTGCACAACCAAACAGTTACATGTACTTAGGAACAACTTGCTATATTCAATATGGCATAAACCTTGGAAATGCAGCACTCATCAAGAAGGCAGACTGTCGACTTCCTTCATAATAAAATATTAAATAGACAAATATTAAGTAAAAATATAATGATGGATTAAGGAATCATCTGCAAGGGCGAAACTAGGCTTAAACTACAGATCAATTCATCTTGATGAACAATAATTCCCCCCGATAAAATAAAGTCCAGACTTTTAACATCACTAAAAGCTGCTTTTTCAATAGGTAAAACTGGTAAATTTGCTTTCCATGTCTTTCGCCATTTGCAAAATCATCTTGTTATCTATCTGATGGATATACAATCTGATGGCATACATAAGATCTATAGTTGATACTGTATATGCTTGAGTTTCTGAGTTTTTCACAAATCTATTGGAATTTGGTACTATATAATAAAGCCCTGTTATAAGTAGACCTAGTTTTGTATTCATATTTAAAGCATAATTTGTTCAAAATCTTAAACGTGGAAAGGTGGTCTTCAACTCAACATTTAGATATATCGACAAGGAATTGTCAATTGACAATGGTAATTTCCATTTTTATGTTGATAGGATATATCTAAGTGAGCTTGAAATAAAACATACTACAGAGTCTGACAATGCTGTTTCATCTGAAGATATTTTACTAAAACGGTAATGGTAATATAACAACCAAACTCTATAATAAATGTGATGACTTTAACTTTTCATCGTTAACTTCCCTTGCGTATGCAGCAATATACCCTTATCATCTGCCTACAGGGTTAATATCTCTCAGCTGAAGGGTCTTCCGTCTCCAGCGAAAGACCCTAATAATAATTCATGAAAATGTAAATTATTTTATGGATGTATTGTCTTCGAAAATTCTACATATTGATTAAATGTTTCATGTAAATCTTAAATGTATTATAATTCAGTATTCTACAGTATTTTTAAAGCTTAAATTTAAGTCTTTTCATCTATTTTTCAGGATTTGTATCATTTTTGCATAATACACCAAACCTAACCCTTGCCTTAGCCCTAACTCTAAGTCTTACCCTAACCCTAACCCTAACGCTAACGTGTATTCGCAAATTGACTCATTTTCACTACGCTAATAATTTGAAATCTGTGAAATTTTGCTATGCAATGCAAACAATACTTACCTATATGCATAATTATATGTTTATACGAGTTCCCATTTCGCCTAAACTAACCCCAAAAGGTACAAAGGCGACATGGGAATAGCAAATTTTAAATTTAATGCGAAATGGGAACAAACCAATTTTTTCATAGGCCGGAAAATTACTTAAATCATCCTTTAAAACCCTTCTATGGAATAAGGTGACGTCACTATATGGGGGAATATTATCGAATGAGGTTAAAACAACAACCTCGTCGCTAGCCAAGTGTGACGATCCGCTCCTCTCCTCTCGGATCGTCACCCTTGGCTAACGAAGATGAAACAACTGCAATCACTCAAATTTTTTTTTTTTATTTACTGCGTATGTTAGATCCGCTCGCATACTCGCTTCACTGCGATCACAGAAAGTATGCCAGTGGATCTAACATCTAATTTTAATTAGATTGCCAACTAATTACAAACACAGTCATGTAGCTTCTTTTTTGTTTTCCAACGGACACAAGTCGTTCGATCAATTCTAATTTTTGGTATGTTTTTGAATTGTCTGATCCTTTTAAATACTAGGATACGAACATACCTGTGTTTTACTGCGACTCTAATCTCATTTGCCTGCTATTTTACAAACTGTATATGTTGTATGTAGCCAACATATGTGCAAACACGTTGCAGTAAATATAAGTACAAGAAAATATAAGTTAAAAAGTTTACAAATAATACATGAAATTGAATGCTTGATTGTATTGTACAGTGTATTTTTTATTTGTATTTTTCCTGCTGTGCCTGTTGTCATCATGCATGTTTTTAAGGAAATACCTTCATAATCGGCATGAAAAGGAAAAACCTTTTTTTTAATTTGTAAAAAATACGACGATGGAAAATCAGTTTTAATTTAGAATTTCAATCAAGATTGTATCGAATTTTGTTACTCCTTGTAATTACATGCAATTCACTCAAAACATATCCATGTGTTCCTTTGAAAAGAAGCTAAAATTATTAGTTTCCAATATTTTCTCTTAAATTCTCACATAAACTTTCCCAGAATTCCTCGTAGCCTGTTGGGTCATCTGGATACTCAATGAAACATTTCTTCTTCAAAAAATCCGAAATCTTTCTGAGAGAACCACTATTCTGGACCTCGGGTAGGAGGATGAGGATTACGTGTTTCAGTGATTTCCTTGCCTCTATCCCCTCAACTCTCGCCATGTTTAACTCATAATCTCTCCAACTAGATTTCAAAAAACGTTTCGAAACTACGCATATTGTCCTCTTGCTTTCTTGAATAGAGCGAATAATCTGATGAGATTTTGATTCCCCTGGAACAAATGATCTATCTCGGATAAGAAGCTGAAATCCATTGATTTGTTCCAAGTGTTTAATCATTTCTTTTGTTACAAATTCTCTGTCCTTGCCCGTATATGACACAAATGCATCGTACAGGTACGAGTCATCAGTTTGAGTGTTAAATGTCTTATATCCTTTGAAGAATCTCTGATTTGCTGTGTATCTCAGATAACGAATTTTCCAACGATTTTTATAAATGCCAACACCAATGACACAACTAAAAATTAAGGACAGTGCTGTAGAACCTAAAACGTAGTAAAGAGTGTTCGACTGGCATTCTGACTCAAGCCTCATTAGAGAACTTCCAAGATCCTTAAAGGAGAACATATCCTTGCGTGTTTTAAAACAGGAATATGAAGAATAATTTTTGAAATGTTCTCTATAATTCAACAGCCATCTCAAAAACTCTATTGTGTCACAAGAACAAATCAATCTATTACCTTTCAGGTTGATTGTCAAGTTTGATTGCCCAAAGAGGTGTGTAATTTCATTCATTCCGTTTCTTGAGATCGCCCCTAACCTATTATTAGATAAATCTAGATAAGAAAGGTTCTTCATATGAGACATCTTTACATTCCATTCCGAAATCTGATTATTTGAAATATCAAGCAGCGAGAGACTGACGAGATTTTTCAACAAGAAAAAAGATAAACTACGGATCCTGTTATACGATATATCCAGATAAACCAGTTCGGATTGTTTCTCGAATATGGAACCCGAACTATCGCTTTTAAACGTCTCTCCGAGATTATTCTGTTTTAGTTTAAGTATGCGCAAATTGGGAAAACTATGAGTAAATGATTTAGTCATTTTGTAACAAAAATTCCTTGAAAAGTCAATCTCTGTAATATTTTCTACTCCGAATAGAGGTCCAATTAACTGGTATATGATATTATCCTGTAGATATAATCGTTGAATCTTGTTTTCGTGAAGACCAAAGGGGGTAGCCCTAATGAAAATTCTGCTAGAGTTAAGGTATAAGGTGTGCAGTTTTGGTGGAACAGAAAATGTCAGATTAGAGCGGAGTAATGGTTTAGAAATTGACTTTACATTTTGCAGGCAGATCTCTTTCAGAGGGGTTAAATTTGCTTGGTCGAAATTTTCCCTGCAACTGGACACCGATTCGTAAAAGTGAGGAGGACGGTTCCTAAGACTTGCATTGATTACCTGCACATTCTCTAAGGTATGGAACTCAAGGGCATACAACCCTGCACTAAAACGATTGGCCGCAATTGATATTTTCTTTATGGTCTTTGGCAAATCGGATAGCACACATGGTTCAAACAAATCTATCCTATTGCTAGATGTACTGAGCTCCTCTAGTGACGTATTTCTCAGATTCTGCAAATGTTGCCGACGGAGGACATTGCCTCTCCCTCCCATACACGAGATTTGGTCAAACTTCAACACTTTTATAGCGGTTTTATTCAAATTGTGCGTTACATTTGGGAGAACAGCAAATCCCAGGTTTTTGTTGTAGGAGATATCTAGATACCTCAGCATTTTCAAACCACCAAAGGCTCCTTCGTAAATCGTCTCTAGTATATTCATAGATAAATCCAGAGTGTGTAATCTCTGAAGTCCTTCAAAAGCGTTGTATGCTATAAGACTAATTTTATTTTCCCTCAGAGATATACAAGTGACGTTTCTCACAAACTTGGGAATCTTCTTTAGATTTTTACAATGCACGAGAACTTTGCAGTCTTTTGATGAAGAACGATGGCATCTTTTTTCACTTGTAACACTAATAAAAATGTTTGTGGTACAGTATATGAATAACACAGCAATATATTTCATATTTCTTGCTGTTGATAAATTCGACATGCCTTTCAAAAAGCATTTATAAGTGTGTTTGCCTTCAAGTTTCCTTTTAAAACGCTTAATCAAAATGAATAGAAAATTACACTGAGTCAAGTAAAAATTTCCTTTCAAATAATTTTTTTTTTCTAATTATAAAATTTACATTTCCTGGTACAGCTGTACGTGAGAAAGAACAAATTTATGAAGTACTGTAAACTTATATTTTAATTGGAGGACACTCACTGATCTATTATTTATACATAATTTTATTCACAAAAAGAATGAACGGGATTTGGCAGCAGGCTATACCTATTGTAACCCTACTTTTACTCATCTCTTCTGAAGTTCTGTAGACTGTATATAAGACTATGGTTGGCGGTGAAGAGGACTAATTATTTTGTGAGTGTCAGACTAGCAATCCAAGAGGATATTATACATGTAGATGTTACCTGTTTGTCTAAAAAAAAAACCCATTTTAATAACAATTTATAATACAGTTTAAAAGAATACCAGTCGAAGATTCGGGTGTATGTAGTTTTTTGCTCAGTCTGTTTATCAACAGAATCATATTAATCTTCCCCCATAACTTTAATTTTGATTGGTTGGATTTATGGCTTTCATATTTCTTACTGTGTATTCCTTATGAAAAGATCAGCCTTGCGTACCAATATTTTTGACACCTTAATCTCAGTTTAGGTTGATCAATTTTGATTAACAAAATTTTACTTAACTTTAATATTTGGCGTCATATTATCAAATATAATATACCAAAAAATACACAAACCTAAATCCAATTAACATTGAAGTTTTCATCTAAGAATGTTTAAATAAATTTATTTTATAGACGTTTAAAACATAGAACATAGGAATTCCTCACAACCAAAGTACCAATACATGTACATGTATCTTTGACCGTTTGACTAACCTAAAATTTGGAGTTATACCTACTTTTGTAAAACTTTAACTTTAGCTATAACTATTGAATGGATGGTACTAGGAATGTTATATTTCATCGGCCCTTTTTACAACAAATCTTACGACTAAGATTAAAGATTTGACAACTGTTAATTTTTTTGGTCAATAAAGACTGAGATGTTAGAACAAATTTCACACATTCGCTCAAAAGACTTTGCCAAGAATTAAGATATGTTAAAGAAGTCTAGATGTTTACACCAATATACTTTCAAATAAAAAGCACTTTTTAAATCACATGTATCAAGTTTTACATGTTATAATATTTTCATATATATTCGATTAATATTTATTATCCAAAATATTTTACATGTAAAATAGGATTAAAATTTATTGTAATGATAGTTCTGATCAAATACGATAAAGGTTAATGAAAGTATTTAACTGGAAAAGGGTCTACTTAATTTTACCCTTTCCGGGTATCACTAATTTTCTTTGCAATATTGAGTGTTTAAAAATATAGGCCCTATCTCAAAAAATTCCTGATATACTTATTAATGAGTGACATACCTTAAAATGATTTTTTTCCTGAGGGTCTAACAAGACTTATTTGAAGTTATTTCACTATTTCCGTAATCAGATATTTTCAATGGTTAGTAAATGGAGATTTGTAATTTACGGCGACGCTGAATGAAAAGTCCACACAGCAATTCAATCGGGATCGGAGATCATGGCTTGTATGAGAGTCTAAGGTACGCTTTATAAAACGAACAAATTATATGCAGATTCAAGCGTGTATATCGTTCAGATTATGTGTCATTTGGGTCGCGACGGTGTTGAACTTCAGTACGAGCAGAGGAAACGAGTTAAATTTGTATGTTATATACAATTTAGGGATAAATTGTGAATGGAAACATATTCTTGATAAACCTGCTGTATAAGCGGAGGACATGGAGAAGCTAAGGAAGGCCATGAGACGCAGTCCAAACACTACAAAGGAAAGCAAACATGAAAGTAAGTTTGACGTTATCATATGATCAGATCTGCTGATGTTCATGATGTTTGAGACTCTTTACAAATTGCTTTTTTATCTAACACAAAAACGATTTTGATCTAGCATTAAAAGAATGATTCATTTTTGTACTTTGATGTCATTTTCTAATAACAATTCACTATACAGCTAAATAGCCCCTCCCTTTTCACCCTGAAGATTTGATACATTAAACCAGGGACATAAATAGGCCCCTAATTGAACTGTTGAAAAATATGTTGATTGGATTTGGGAACCAGAAAATAATTGTTTATATTTACACAATTGAAGTGGATTCAATTTATAGTATTGGAGATTAATAATTGAAGTGTTGAAAGCAAAAGTTGCTGGTATTTATTGGGTTAAGAGTGAGCATGATGAGGCCTTGCTAGAGGGTTTATGGGCTTGACTAACTGCATTTTCAGTCACAGAAAAGAATTTCTATATTTACCTCTTTTTCAATGAAACTATTCAAGATGTTTTTATCGTATATTATTTATGCCCCCCCCCCCCCCAAAAAAAATTGATAAGAACTATTCAATATTTTTTAACTTGAACCTTTTCTTTGTCCTTGGCTTTAAATCTGTGTTAAGATAATTTCAAAGATACTTTTCAATATATTTTTATCATTTGTTTATCAAACTTTAAGTGCATTAGCTTACATAAAGAAATAATGGGAACAGTTTCTTCAAAACTGAGAGGAACACCAATTTGAAGAAAAAAAAGTCAAGGTTGAAGGAAAAGTAAGAAATAAGTTAAGTTCAATAGTTCCCATCAATATCTATCAGCATATGAAGTCTGGTAAAACATCCTGATTTGTGTGACTGTCCTTGAAAACTAAATGAACACTTTGAGAAAAGCAAGGTCAAGATAAAAGAAAAATTCATGGTCAAAATGTTGATGCAATTGAATAGCTCAACAATATGTAGAATTATCAAAGTGTGCAGGTTTTTTTTTTGTTCTGTGTGCTTATTGAGAAAGAGAAATTATATATATGTGTACTTGTCATGAACAAGTGTATGTATTTTTCATTTAATTTTATGAAATGTGAAACTTTCAGAATTAGGAGAAGGCTGGAATGAGAACAAGGAGGCTGTTAGAGATGGAATCACCTTTTACATGAAATATCTTGGATCCACCCTCGTGGAGGAGGCAGAAGAGAGTCAGAGTTATGGAGACGGGGTCATCACCAAGGCATTACAAAGCATCATCGCTATGGTAACATTTTTCACTATTAAGATATTTTGAGTTAAGCACTTTTAAAATATTGTGAGTTAAGCAATAAAGAGGTTTTTTCATCAAGTTATTGACTTACTTTGATGAAAAATTATAACTGCTTGAAAATTAATAGCTGTGCACTGTTGTAACAAATATTTTATGGTTACAGGCAAAATCATCCGGAAAGAAGTTCAAAAGGGTTGCATTGACGGCTTCTCCAAAAGGGATTCAGATAAATGATATGGCAAACAATCAGTTGATTGAAGAAATCTCCATATACAGGTCAGTCTTCTCCAAGCTGTCAGGGAAAGCTTTCTAAGCATAGTGTTTCTGCCAAGGCCATCTTATGACAATTGTTTGTTCGTCCTCTTCCCACCAAATGGCTAAAAATGGTCTAACTCAAAAAAATTTTTTTTTTGCCCTCAGAAAATTATAATTTTATTCTTATTTCTGAATTTTGTTATTCTGTCAACATATATGTTGGAATTTTTTTTTTTTTTTTTTTTTGGGGGGGGGGGAAAAAATTTCCACACACCTGCTGACCCAGTTTTTTAATACTGATTAATGAGAGGGCAAGTAAACATTATTTCAAAGATGGCCTGAGGGAAATCAAATATAAGCCTGACAGTTAATTAGGTTTTAGAGTTAATTCCAAATGTGTATTTTGTCCTTGGAGAGTCAGCCATTATAAAAAAAAATTAATAATACAGGCTACTGCCTGTTTCCCTGACGATCATCACTGCAAGAAGAATACTTATATTTTTGTAATGCTTGAATAAGTAATATGTTTTAAGATGAAGCTTTTCGGGTAGATAGAATAAAGCTTTTATTCACGTTCATGAAATGATGATAGGTAAAAAATATTTTGATGTTTTGAAATTGAGCTTCTTTTTAAAATTCTTCCACAGTAAAACAAAGATCTTACAGTTCTTGTCAGAAAGAATCTGAGGATTACAGACTCTGTATTTTTAATACATAAATTTATATATAAACTATTTCTAACTGAAACTTTTGTTTAAATGATTTATCAGGTTTATAATGTATTCATTTATAGAGAAGTTTCACACTTCCTTTTGGATTGCTATAGCTAAAAAAAAAACTTGATATTAAGTAAGTGTTTTAAGTACTTTTAATTTCCTTATTCCTCAGTTCTTGAATGTCAAGTGTTGTGCGTAATCAGAAAAGAATCAGATGTGTAAAGGAATTCATAAAATATCCAGCCCGCCCTCCTGTAACATGTAGAGCTGTTTACTTATATTTGATTAAAAAAAAACTGAAATTTTGTGCACTTGGTACCATCTCTCCATTGTTAGAAATATTTTTTAAGACCTTTTCACAATGTTTATATACTCATTACACATCTGTATGAGTGCCTGGGACACAACATCACAGAAGTTTTATCATCTCCTTCTAAGAGATCTTTATATACTACACCACTCTGACTGTTTTCTTTATTCTCGAGTTGTTTTTTTCTTCATTTCAATGTACTCTGTGTTTAAAAGAAAGAAATAGACCTAACCAGACAAAAATAAAACAATTAAGCCAAAAAAAACATTCATTAATTAACAGAGATTAACTCATTTGTATATACAAACATTATGAGAAGTAATCAAGTAATGTAACCAATATGCAGAAATTATTAGTTACACCTGATTATGTTGCACAAAACCCATCTCTTTGATGAAGGGTTAATAGACACAAAATTTTCTAAAATCAGACAAAGGTTTGATATTCTAAGCACTGATGCGTGAATGAATTTGATAATTATTCATGAAAATATTTATTGATTTTTGAAGATTGATACATGTAATATTTTATGCTAAAGGTGTCTACTAAATATTGATGTATTTAGTATCCTATTTAAAGATTTTTGTTTATTTTAAAAAAAAAAAACCTTGTTGTCTTTAATTTTTTCAGGATTTCCTTCTGTTCAGCTGATAAAAACTTTGACAAAGTTTTTGCTTTCATGGCCAGGAATTCTGTGAATGAAACAATGGAGTGCCATGCCTACCTTTGTGATAAACCCAAAATTGTAAGTAGACTTTTCTAGGTCTATACCATAAATCTGGAAATTTTTGCAAATTTGTGAGAATTCGCAAAAATATTTTTCTTAAAAATAAATTACCAATAAAAAAATGTGAACAAAGCAGTGGTCATTTGCAAAATATTGAGATGTAAAAATTAATCAACAGCATTTTGACCGGAATTCACAAAAAAAAAATTGACGTTATAATTTCCTGATTTGTGGCATTAGATCATCCTTGGATTTCAGCATGAATTACTTTATTATTTGGATGAAAGAAAGAACAACTATATAAAAATATATATTCATAAGTTTGTGGTCAACAGTGACTATACAAAGGGAAAACACAGGGTTGAGTAAGTCATAATGATTTCAAATTCAGGTTTTCTTCTCCTGTGTTCTTTTTAGGAGAAAAGATGAGGTGGTGCATACTAATAGCAAAATAAAGAGTTTATTAATTTGAGACTGTTATGATTTCCTCTTTGTCATGGCAGGCACAAGCTGTAACTCTCACAGTGTCTAAAGCATTTGAGTTGGCTACAGATTTACATAACACTGAAGTCAGTGCTAGTCCTAAGAAAGAAATAGTAAGTACATCAATATTATGTAATATAAGATAAATGGAACGTTTTAAAAATAGTCTTGACAAATGTCGTTTTCTTCTAACTGCCTGCACAGCTCTCATTCATGATTGTTAAGTGTCTCCTTTACATCATGGTTATGTAATTGTTGTAGGTACTTATATATTTTTTTTTAATACAAGCAAAAATGTATGATTAACTAAGTAAATTCTGTACCTTTTTTTGTTTGTAGAGTGGAGGTTTAGAGAAGACAGAAACAAGGGCAAATAATGTTAAAAACTCAGAAAATAAATTATCTGTCGGTATGTACTGCTAATTGTCATATCCTTACATGTAGCTTTTTTAGAGAAACAATGCTAGTACTAAGTAGTAAAAAATCAAATCCTTACAATTTTTCAGCAATAATTGTAATATACCTTTATTTTGTCAATGTCTCAATTATAAATCAAGTACAATGCAATAAAATTACAGGGAATTCTTTGTGAGTTAAATAGCATAGTGTACTCTTTAATTTATACTGAACACATACAGAAAATTTACTTAATGTCTATAGGGTGCATAATGTACCAGGGTATGTTTATGTTACTAATGATAATGTTGGATGAGATTTAATTACTGAAGACAAGAGTATTATAGAATGTTAGCTTGTGAATCAGATTTAATTGAAATGGTTGCAAACATTTTAAAGTAATATATCTTTGCCTGTCTGTCTGTTTTTGTAGATCAACCAATCCCAAAACTCTCTAGTCCCAATTCTAGTCAGGAAATTCTCAGTAACAAATCACAAAGAAGTCAAAAATGGGTGAGTTTTATATGTGTCACAAATGGATTTTTCAATGTCAAATCATGTGAACAATAATTCTTGAATCATGAGATTTTACATAGATTTCAGCACCATAAAAATAAAGGCGAGTGATTTTAATTTGTGTGGTGCTTCTCATGAAATTACACAATAATTTATTCCATGTGTATAGTTGCCAACTCACCCGATTTCGTCGGGTCACACCCGATTTTTCAACCCGTAACCCGATTATTTTTTATGACCCGGCGGGTCATGCTTTTCACCCGATTTTTGCTGAACAACATGAAAATCTCCCGATTTTCGGATTTGGTTCGTAAATTAGGTTGCACTTTTAACTTCCAGTTACAACCCAAGCATAGATCTACGTAAAAAATGCCGATGGATTGGTGTAAACAATTAACTGGTGTTGTTTTGACAAATCAATGTTTAAAGTCAATTAAAATGGCTTCCGATAGAACTAGATCGTTATCAGGGCCAGCAGGAACAAATTGAACCAAACACATGTCTCTGATTGAACCAAGAAATAGAGAAACAATATTTACCGGTATGAAGATATCAAGGAATGTTGGGAAAAAAAACTTTCATCATTCTAGATAAAATAAAGTGATCGAAGACAGTGTTGATCTAACTTCACATTTAATACATATTGCAGTAGTTAATTGATTAAGAGAGAGAAAAAATAACTTCAAAACTGAAATTGGTACATGTATAAACTTTAAAATTTAGCAGAAACTGAAAAGGCTTTTTTAAAAAATGCACACTTACTTAAGGTCAATACTGAAATAATGAAAACTTCAATTCTCTTTTTTTAACATGTAAATTTAATCAAATTATGTATGAATTTTTGTCATTGTAAATTAAAGCCTTTTTCAATAAAAGAATTCTCAATACACAAATACTTTGTATACATATGTATAAAATCTAATCATGGTAAATATGTCGTGAATGTCGTTACGCGTTATGACCAGATTTTTTACTTTCCAAATCTGGTCATGACCAGATTTTTACATGCTGGAGGTTGGCAAGTATGATACCTGAGTAGTAAATTAAAACAAATAAACAGTGAAATGGTCTAAACTATACACCTCTGATTCTAAAGAAACAAATCAAATTCACTGAAAGGGACTTAATAAACTATTTACTTTTATTTAGACTAGATTTTGAAATCTCATGCTGGATTAGACAAGTTTCGTAGTATAATGGTGTCTCATAATATCGCGGTACTTAATTCTTTTGCATAAAAAGTGTTATTCCAAATTTTTACTTTAACTTTCATCAAATACTATCCATAAACCAATATATGGTCTAACTTTTTAGTGTCAAATTAATTCTTAAGTTTGCATTGTTCAATTTGTTGTCTATTTTTAAAACGGGAAGTCTTATTTACTTCCTAAATTGTAGAGTCTCATAGTATCACGGTATAGGAAAACATGGAAACTTGTGGCTGACATGGACTTCATTTTTTATTTTTATATTTACGGTGTAATTCTATGTAAAAAATAAACAATTATACAAACTAAAGACTTTAGAAACATGGACTTTATTATGGCTTTTACAAGGTTATAAAATCAATGATCTAAATATGATAAAAAGGGGAATGGAAATCTGTAAAATTACGTTTTATTTGAATAAAAAAATTACTGACGCATTTCCCATACTTTTTAATCATCACAAAAGTTTACATTCGGACAACAAACAGATAGTATTTTAACAGAAAGGATATCAGCTATGTATCTGAATTTTTGGAATATACCGGGATACAATGAAACCCGCGATATAATGAGAAGCGAGTATAATAATCACCATTATTGAATACACATATAAAAGGACAAAATCCATCGCTAAGCTGGGAATAGAAAATTGAAATAGGAAACAAAATAACAAATTACAACAAAGTTTAAAAGATATGTTTATAATGGTAGCCACAAAGAAGAACTGTGAATAATGAAAAATTTATTTAGCATCTATCTACTGTAGATCACTATATTTTCACGACACCTTATTTTCGCAAGATAATCATTAACTCTTGATTAGCGAGACAAAATTTTCACAAATTCTGGTTATTGCTCTTTATAATATTAAGGAATGCTATTATACGTGAGAATTAAATTTTCATGAGCACACTGTCTCGCGTAATTACGCAAAAATAAAGTTCTCTCTAATAAAAAGTGATTTGCAGTACGTTGTACAAAGTTCATTTTGGAAATAATGTAATCTTTAATGATTATTGAGAATGTTTTTTGAACCAGAGCTTCTTAATATAATAAAAAAAAGAGTATTTCATGAGATTTTCAATTTTACAGCAAAGTTTTGAAGATGAGAATTTGGATGAAGATGATTGTTTTTCAATGTAAGTTTTATTTTTTCCTAACCTCTGTTAATTTCAACTTATTTTATTATACATGTAGCCCAGCTCCAAAGGAGAGGGGGGGGGGGGGTATGCTGTTTTACCCTTGTGTGTCTATTTTCGACAAATTTTCGGTCACAGTTTTCTCAGTAAATACTCATTACAGATGCTTGAAATTTTAGCACATTTTTTTCTGAGGCATGCCATGTGATGTTTTTTTTTTACAAAAAAAAATGTGTGTCCAAGTTCACTGGCAGTGATTGTGAACTGAATAAAGCAAATGCTAGAAAAATTTTTTATGTTAATATAGGCTCAGAACAATATTGAATAATGTTTATGAACTTACAGGCTAGCAGTGAACAGAAGTAAAGGTATAAAGGAACTAAGAACAGACCTCAGACAGGAAGATATAGATGAAAGCATTACACAATACATGAACAATAACAGGTGCTTGGAAGAATTCTCTAAATCCTCATCCATGGAGGATCTCCTGTGCTTGTGAGATTATAAAAACTTATTTAGTTGAGGACCTCTTGGGGTCCTTATAAGAGGACCTACTAATGTCCTCCTAAGGTCCTCAAATTAACCACATCTGAGGACCAGAACAAGCATGAATTTTGTCTGCTGATTCCCGTGTTGCTTTGAGTAAAGTGTAAATTTTTTTACGTACATTAATTTTCAATGACTTTCAAAAATGCCATTGCTGATAAAATAGGGTAAATAGATGGAGATTACATATGCATGATACCATGATTATGAGCATAGACTTGTTGATGAATGATGAATGCATTTATTGACAAATGAAGAGTTTTTCGTATTATAAATTAGTTTATCCATGTTTTTTACTTTCAAAATTCAGGAGTTTTCATTTTTTTTATATTACAACGTTAGAATTAATTTTACATTATATGAAGAAATTCTTGCTAAAATTTATCCTCCCTGTTCAAAGGATTGAAATCTGCTTCTGATCAGTGAACATATTGATTTAATATTGCTTGATCACATTTTTGAGTTTCTAGTTTTAGACACTTTTTAGATGATTAATCATGGTAGAGATAAGTAATTAAGAATTCTATGTCATGTTGGGTACAGAGATGACATACAAAGATATAAGTAATTTAGAATTCTTTGTGTCATGTTGGATGCAGAGACTGCTTGATGAATTATCAACTATATTAACTCAGAAATTATATTTAATAATTAATTTTGTGATGACAGAATTTTGTCTTAAATTTGACGTGCAAACTCACCTGAGCTGGAAGTGTAAGTAAGCTTTTCTGATCATGCTTTGTCCATCGATCCATCTGTAATTTTCACAATTTTGCCTTCTTCTCAAGAACCACCAACTGTTTTAATACAAAATTAACTTTGGGTTAAATGGATTCTAATTTGCTCATATGAAAGGCTAAGCCCTTCCCACAGGGAGATAATCAAGAAATTCAGAAAAAGGATGGGATCATTTAAAATATTTTGCCAATCTTGGTCAGTATTTTTTTTTTATACATGTATAAATCTATAAAATACATCAGTGCTCAATTTACTCAGGTGAGTGTTGTGGTCCACGGGTCTCTTTTTTCTTCTTTTTAATGATTAGAATTGTTTAGCATGTGTGATGTTTTCTGTATACTTTGTCAGATTTTTTTTTCAAAATATGTGTTTGTCTTATATTTTTGACAAAAATTAAGTGCTATATTTATATTTAGTATTTTATATGCTGAAGAAAAATTAAGTTTTAGATTCTGTAATGAAGTACAGAGAAAAGCAATTCTAGCAAACTCAATATTTCTACAAAACATTTTTTTCATCAGTTCAGTCAACATTGGCTGCTAAGTTCACTGAAGATCTCATTTAAATGTTTGTATGTATAATTCACTTTCATATATTTTTGATCTGATTTTTTTGTGTCATTTCAATTAGCATTAAGCTACATTGTATGTCATAATACAGATTAAGCAGAATGTAAACCTTTAACAAATTAATATGATATGCTCTATAAAACTATTTATACAAGAATGATGAGAAATAGATTTTGCATAGCATTTCTATAGACATACTTTTTCCACATGGAATGAAGTCATTCACTACACTCTTAACTTGTAATGTAAAAGAAAATGGCACTGTATGAGTATTATTGTGTATTTGACTTACAGAAGCTTTATGCATTTCTTTGTTGAAAGAGAACAGTTAGCATTTTAATATTGTTCCATTAATTGAATATATACATGTACATATATATGCAAAGGATTGCTATATCAAACAGAAATTTTGCAATAATTTTTTTTTTGATTATGGAAAATTAAAAAAAATATATTTTCAAAAACACATACATGTAACACCTAAAATTATATAAACTTTTTCAAAAAAGTTTCAACATGCACTTACAAAAATTAAAAAATAAAACAATAAATAATTAAAAGCGGGCCAATAATTAAGATTTTTGCTTTAGAAATATTAAATTTAAATTCAAACATTTTTGAGAATGTTCAAATTTTAGAAAATCAATGAAGAGAAAAAAAAATCTTAACTTTATACTGCAATAAGTCACAGATCTTGATGTAGATTATATTTATTTCCTTATTGTAAAATTAATGCAATCTTTACTGCAATTGCAATGTGATAGATTTGCTTATATTTGAATTGAAACCGTTTGATGCTGCTGCTGGTGCTATTGTTATTTAATAGTGTATTACAGTTTACTTTCTTTGATTTTTCTTTCTTGTAGATCTGGTTTAATTTAAATGTATAAATCTGGCTTCAAGATGTGTTGGTTTAAAACAATTAAAGGCAGTTTAAGTAACTTATTTTATTGATGCATACATATGAATCAAGCTGGAAGATGTTCTATATCATTAAATCAATATCATGATCTTTTTCTCTTGATCTGAATTTTTTTTTATTTTCTTTATTTGTAAACACTAATTTCAGTACAAGTGCCAGTTTTATTTTAATTTTAATGAATAGTGCTAGTATTTGAAAATATGTGTAGTAGTTAACATTAAATTAAATGCCTTTGTTTTCTACCTCGCATTTCATGCTCTCTAACTGTACGTCCAATATATCATGCGCATGTTAATATATATAAGTATTATTATTTTAAGGTGGTATCAGTTAAAGAAACTTTATAAAGAACTGAAAAAAGAGTGGATTTATGTTTAAGTCGGCCATGAAATCCCATTAGATGTAAAATCAAGCTTCTCTGCTAGTTTCTGCTGAAATGTTAGTATTTAGTAATTAATATTCTCATATAGTTTGCATTATTGTCTGATATAATAATAATTCAACTGTAAAATGCATTTAATAAGACATTAAAGTTTTGTTTTTACTGTATTACTTGTAATCTTTTTAATTTGAAGATTTGTTTTCTCCAGAAGTGGCAGTGAGAAGAACATGAGAATCTAAAAAAAAAAAATATTTTATCAAAAAACTTTGTATAGACAGATGCTATGTTTCACGTTTATTTTTCCGTCATAATAAAATATATGGAAGTAAAGAACAATATTCAAGTGCAAAAGTCTGTTACAAATTTTCGAACAGAGCAAATGCATGTATCAAATCAAATGAAAGATATATAAACTTCGTTTGCAGGTGATGAAAGTTTTTTTTTGCTTCATCAGTAAGGGATGTTGACGATTGCTAAGTTAAGTCATCACATTTATTATAAACTATCTTCCTAGGTTACCAATAAAATTTTTCTGTGGTAAAATACCCAAATTTTATACAGATGTGTCAGACCCTTTGATTTCAGAATCACTGAGATATATCATATAGACATAAGAATGGAAATAACCATTGTTAATTGACAACATTTGTATATCGTTGATATATCTAATTTTGAGTTGAAGGCTGTGTTTCTTTCTTTACATGCATAAATTTTGAACAAATTCTGATTCATCTAAATTTAAAAATATTATGCTCATAATTGGGCACAACTGGTACCAATAGAAATTCCTATAGATTGTGGCCTCCCAAAACCACACACACCGATAGATATTGTCTATCAGAAACTTGAGCATCTTTATTAATATCAACCTCAAAGTACTTTTGTGTACAATCAATGTTTTTAACAAAACTGTTTTGCAAATGACCAATGACAATGTAAGTAAATTAACGAGTTCTGTTTTAATTGAAAAAGCGACTGTCAAATGATATCAATATATTCTTGGTTTTCACCATGTGTGTCTGTCTACATAGATCTGATCAAGTTTGTGTCATGTTTGTCCATCTGTCCAAATTAACATCTGTCTATCTTTGTACATGAATTGATATTTACAACATTGTTTGCCATCTAAAATGACTGTTATGTGTACACCCTGAATTTTCTGTTGGTTAAAAAGATTTGCTTCATTATTTTACAATAAAAAAAATTTCATCCCGGTCTATTATTGCCAAAATATGAAAGGGGTAAACGATCAAAATTCCTCAACATTGCTTACTACAGGAATTAAAAAATACATCTATACTTGACATTAGGGCCCAATGAGTTGTCAATACAATAAAAATAAATGACTAAAAACTTTCATGTACACTTTTCAAAATCTTTAAATGTGCTAATAAAATAAGTTACTAGTATACCAAAGGATTGTTCAGCATTTTGTTTTACCTTGTTTAATTTAGTGAGTATTATGCTTCATTTGGCACTTTTATATATTTTTCTCAAGAATTTGGGCTTTTTGCTCATTTGCCCCTCTCAAAGTCAACTTTCCTAGGCTATGATATGCCATGATCAACATAAAACGACAAAAATAATCATATTTGAATAAGCGTTTCATGATTAAGAATTTTAAAACTTTTAACAGTCACAAAATTTCGCGATGTACTTATAAACCATCGATATCACTACCATCAAAAATTGTTTTAAGTATTTTCTCAGTTTGTGATTACTTTCCGGAATAAAACAAGCAAAGTTCTTAACAGTTAATATCAAACAAGAAAACCTAGTAAGACGCCCCGGTGATATTAATATTTGCTAATTATATGCTTATCTAGAGTAGCGAAAAAGTTCTGACATGAGCACGATATGCAGGTGATAGCGGAGTATTACTCCTTAAATAAGGATTGACTGATTGATTGTATGTTGTTTAACGTCCCTCTCGAGAATTTTTCACTCATATGGAGACGCCACCACTTGCCGATGGAGGGCTACAAATTTTGTCCTATGCTCGGCACTCAGGGCCTTTGAGCAGTGAGGGATCTTTCTCGTGCCAGCACCTACTGCGACACGGGGCCTCGGTTTATACGGTCTCCACGTCCAACAGATGCGACGTAAGGATTGACTCATTACTTCGCGACTCTAGAGCAGACGCTCTAACCACTGCGTCACGCGGGCGACCCATAAATAAGGAAAGTTCACGATGGAAAAACTGAAATCTTGATTAACTCTCTTGGTAAAATGGTTTGAGATAATATCAAAAATTAAAATGACTTAGGAGGTGGTCACTCTAGACATGTTTCAAGAACAATTTTATTAGATTTTTGGATAGGGCGGATTTTTGCTCATACCGAACTTTCTTCTTTCCGAGTTCCGTTTGAATTGAAGAAGCATTGTCTTTTGTATCGAAAAACCTATTATTATACCTACATTATAAATATTCTACACAACGCGTTATCTTGTTGGCCTTTCTACGTTATCACGTGATCGGGTCTCTCGTAATTCTTTTATCTTTTTCAATTCCGATTTAGCACGCTTTTCATCATTCCACCTCTTCCAACACAAATTTTACAAATATAGCTCTGTATTGTTTTGAAGGAAAATTATTTCATTAAAGGGCATCACAATAGCCTGATTTACGTCACAAAACTTTACGTTATAAATGAAAGTCTCTTTTGAGAGGGGGGGGGAATTTGAAAGTTTATGTTTATTTCAAAGGTTTTGTAAATTTTGTTTACCGGTATAATAAACAATCATTGCATGACAACTGTCATGGTGTAAATTTTGTATTTACTGCCACCCGGTAAATTCAAAATTTACAACATGACAATTATTTTATAGTGTTTGCATTATCCTCCCTACAGTGTAGTTTAATTTCATAGGAAATTATATTTCTTTATTGTGAATTTGTCTTCATATTTCCCTCACTATCATGCAATAAATGTATATTATTTTTTACTTTATCGCGCAATAGCAATAGTTGTATTAAGTATAAATAATTTGTAGAGATCCACATCTAATTTAGACCATCCCTAGCCTATGTTGTGGCACAGTGCTTCTGTCTTACTTAACAGCAGTTAAAACATGTATTTTTTGTAAGGAGTAAAGATAGGAGCTTGGTAGAGCATTTGCTGGTCCCGACAATACATCTTTGTTTGTAAGGATTTCAGAAGTTTAGGAATCCAGTAAAAGATAAATGGGAGATCAAACTCATCTTCGTCAACTGAAATGTTAAAAGTGACTTTGAAGAATTTCATCCATTTAAAAGTGAACTGCGAGTATATATGTTGGATTTCCTATAAAACTAAGTTCTTCCCAAATATTGTACAAATACTATAATGATGTTTACAAACAACGATATTGTTAACAGTCTTTGCTTGGTCTATTACATACTGTTCAAGTAGTCTCTCTAGTATCTTTTATCAATTCCGATTTAGAGCTTTTTAAACTTAATTCATTTGGGTGTTTCATTTAAAATAAGGAATTTCCAATGTGCTATTAAAATATCTCTCTCTCCCTCTCTGTTTTTGGTTTATGACCAAATTACTGCTGATCCCCTTTTTTTCACCATTATTTTACTGTGTTTGAATTATCCTCCCTACAGTGTAGTTTAAGAATCCTTGTTTTAAAAGGATGACTCAAATATCTATAAAATAAAAAGTTGGTGTGGCATTCCACCTTAATTCCAAAGTAAATTATATTTCTTTATTGTGAATTTACCACAAACTCCTCTGACTCAATATGATTTTCATTTTAAAACAGAAATGTCGATGTACATTGACAAGCTTATCACAAGTTGCACAAAATTGAAATATTCTTTTTTATTAAGAAAAATTAAAATCAGCATATTTTTATTTTAAAAATTAGTACGTTCGATTAATCTACTCTGAATACAACCATAACTCGCGATAACTTCTACATGAGAAGACGAAAAACACTTGCTGTGGTCTCAATTTATCAACGATGTATTAACAATTATAACTTTCATTCATATGTCGATGAGATATATCTCAGTCAACTTGAAATTAAAAAACACTGAAGAGTCTCCCACATCTGTTTTGTTTTACCGAATATTGGCGACAAGGGACAACTAATCACCAAACTATGACAAACGTGATAATTTTTACTTTTCCCTTGTCAACTTTTCTTTATTATATAATTTGATATCCAGATATCACCTACATATGGTACTTACATCTTCCAACCTTTTCTATACGCCAGACCATGCACCGAAAACGATCAGATTTTAAATCGAGGCAAGCTACTTACTGATAAGTTGATGTTACAGGGATATTAACTACATTGTTTGAAGTCAGTATTTTCCTAAATTTCATGGCAGTTTTAACATGTATTAAATACAGTTTATCAATGTGTCGTATTTGACTGACTTGTTTCAAGCCGATTCAGGTACGTCGGTGTTTTTATACTGAATTTCACTATAAGGGATGTTCCGAAATCCACTGCACAACGTGGAAACCGATCCTTCAGATGAGACCTATATAAACAGAGGCCCCGTATCGTTGTAAGTGTTGGTACATATACATGTACGAAGAAGTTTCTTCAATGGTTCAATGGCCCTAAAAGCCAAGTGTAGGAACAATTTAAAGTCCTTCATCTCCAAGTGGTGGAATTTCAATATAAGTAAAATATTCCCGAGTAAGACGTTAAACAACAAAGAAAATACCACAGGATGTCCCGCCTACCTGATCAATACATATGTCTGACGGCGGTTGTGACCGGTTTACAAGTAATACTTGTTCCTTAGACCACATGATCACACCTCTTGAATTTTGAATTCCAGGGGTTCCTGTACATGTCCTGTTCACAGATTTGTTTCTATAGTTTTTGAGATCGATACCTGTTCGTTATCTTCACCTTCATATATATTCGTAAATTGGCATATACGAGAGTTAATTAAGGAATGACTCTAATTCTTGGCCAAATAATTCGATGATAACCTGGTTTGGGTCAGTTTACCCATACCAAACCAGGTTATTAAGAAATAATTTGCGTTCCTTTTTGGTAATCAACCAATGAGAGACTAGAATAAAAACAGAATCAAATTATTCCAAAATATGCGCACAATTGCAAATACTTCTTTAATAATCAGATAATAACAATAAAATTTGACTTCTAATTCATGTTCAGTCCATGGAAAATAAATGAAGAATGTTAGTAAGACATTAAACTGTGGAACAAAAACAGGATATGAAGTGATTCATTAATATACATAACATATATCATAAACGTTAAATGTTTTTGTTATAAATGCACAGTAATCTTGTAGCAAATAAAATCATAAAAGAAAACCGGAGAAAGTAGTTATTGCCCCACTGCTGAAGTAACCTTTACCAGAGTTATGCTTGACCCATACTGCATCCCCCTTCTGGATAGAAAGCACAACCATATTGGGTCCCGATTTGTAATAATCATTTCCATTACTCCATGCCATAGTCCTGACTTTCGCTGATCCATTCAATACAATGTCTACATAGATTCTTTGTGTATTATGACTCTGAACATTCACAAAGAAGCCATACATCCCGTCGGTAGGGACAGTAAATATTCCGTTACTTGGGTTGTATCCATTCCCTTCATTAGTGATGACGGAAGGAAAAACCAGGGTTCCGCTGTTCCACGTTGTGTCGCTGGAATTCACTGAGGCGGTGAAACTTACCTCCTTTGATTTGCCTTTAAAACAAGGATGTTGGATTTATCTTTGTTTTGTCCTCATACGTTTCAGAATTACATTTAAAGTTATTTAATTATTTATCCTGGGTTTATCTAAGATTTAAAAAATCTTAATCAGTGGTTAGAAAATAACTTTTGTTCTAAAAAAAATTAAATAAGCTATGTCCGGTTCATAGTTCACTTACCGCTTTAAAAACTTGAAATATTTGACAGAGATGTCTGAAGAATGGCAACTGTCGAAGACAAATTTCCTTCCTCCGTCTTTGTCGCCTGTAACTCAGAAGCGAGTTGTTTGTTTTCTGTTTTCAGATGCTCTACCTCTGCCTCCAACTGAGATATTTTTAATCCCATGGACTCCTTCAAAGTCATCGTGTCTTTCATCAGGGACTGGAAATTATTCGTCAGAGACTGAAAACTATTCGTTAAAGACATCCGGATTATGCTTTCTTGATTAAGAAGGTGACGTAAAATATCAGTAGTTTTAGAATCATTATCAGTCACAAATTCTCGTGACAGGCTTCCATTGTTTTGGCCCGACAGCAATGAAAAACCCATTAAACTTTGAGTCAAACTACAAAACGCGAAAAGTTTAATGAAAGAAAACATATTTTGGAGAATCTATGTCGTATTATTCAACGCCACACGCTACAGGAAAATGATTTCTTGTGTTCGTTCCAGAAAGCCTGCTTCGTTTTGCAAAACGGTTGGGCGAATATGATTGGTAATGCAAAACTATGTTTATCCAAAATGTCATTCAGAGCCGCCTATTAGAGGTAATAGGAAAAAACATATATAGATTTTAAAAGCATTCCAGCAAAACCAGCGAGTAAACAGAGGAGATTTTTTTTCAGGACATGAAACATACCATCAGTCTTATCTGACAGATTTAAGAAAGATTGTTCAAAAAGTTTATCTTGAAAGAAATATGTTATCGAAATTTGTTTTCAGAAAATATCCTACGTCTGCATCCTCTTGTGTCCTCCATGTTAGTTTTATTTTAAAATTATAGCTGGTTTTAAAACAAGATTATATTAATTTCTTAGCTACAAACTTTTACAATTTTAACTGTTCTGATTTTTACATCATAGAAGGGGCAAGATTCGGCCGTTACCATACCTTGTCCTTTATTTACCTTGTCATTAGTCGTTTGCGATATTCATATCATCATATCGACATCTTTGACATCATATCGATATCGTTTTCCCTAAAATGGAACATTAGTCATTTGCAAAATTATTTTGTTAAAAACATTCTGGTTGCACACACAAGTACTCTGAAGTTGACATCAACAAGATGATTGAGTTTCTGATTGACAATGTCTATGTATTTTTGGTGGCCAGGTCTTCCAACAATCTAATGGAATACCCATGGGTATTAATTGCGCTTCGTTACTAGCAGACCTATTTTTGTATTCATATGAAGCAGAATTTGTGCAAAATCTTATGCGTGATCAGAGGAAACCACTTGCTGTGGCCTTCAACTCGACATTTCGATAAATCGACGACGTATTGTCAATTAACAACGGTAATTTCCATTCCTATGTCGATACGATATATTCTGGTGAGCTTGAGATAAAAGATACCTCAGAGTTTTACACATCTGTTTCATATTTGGATATTTTACTTGAAAAAGACGTTAATGGTAATCCTACAACCAAGCTCTTTGATTAATTTGATAACTTTATTTTTTCTATAGTCAACCTACCTTACTTATGCAGCAATTTACCTTCATCATCTGTATACGGAGTTTATGAACTGACATAAAGGTTTGCTGTGTTTTCCTCCCACCATGATGCCCTCGCCGTAAAATAAAGATAAATCTATATCACGTAATAATGCTTTGATATAATAGAAATATACACTCTCAAAAAGGAATGGGCTTTTGACTTCATGAAATGATAAGTTTAACTATATAACACAATTTACTTGACGTAATGCAATTTTGACCTCACATATAAAGAAATGAAATGATGTAAAGAAACATTCATTTCGCGTAATAAAGTTTTAACTTAATGTAAACACATTATCACTTCACATAATGAATTTTTTAATTCACGTTATGAAGTACTTCATAATGAGAGGATGTATTTACTTCATGTAATGCAGCATTGACATGATGTTAAGATCATCTTCTAACCTTTTCTATACACCAGACCATGCACCGAGTAGGATCCGTTACATTCAAATTTTGTACAAATTGAAGTCATTTTGTTAGAACAATCACCTTTTTTCTCTCATCAAATGAATGAAAATTAAATTATAAGCAATGAATTTAATAGCTACCCAGTTTACGCTTTTTTATTAACAGCTTCGCGGTTTATAAAGCGTAAACTGCCCAACCCAGTTTATACCGTGTAAATGGGTAGCTATTAAATTCATTCTAAATTTTATAGGCTACGACTTTATTTCGCTATTTACCGGGAGTAACGTAGTTCGGGACGATTATTTTTCGCGATCAAGCCTTCTTTGGAACTGTTATTAATAGAAAAAGAGACGTCAAGGACCCGTTCGCGGCGAGAAATATTTGCAATGACAAGGCTCTCGCGAACCTCGCGAAAATTTCTCGCACGCGAATAAAAGTTGGTTTACAGAAATCAGATTTTAACAATGAAATTTGACTTATGTCCAGTCCATGGAAAATAAATGAAGAATGTAAGTAGAAAATGTGAAACAAACACAGGATAGGAAGTGATGCCTACTTTCAGGCAACGGTGACAAAATCATTCATATACAAAACACAGATCATCAACGTTAAATGTATTTTATGCACAGTAACCTTGTAACAAAAAATATTACAAAAGGAAACCGGAGAAAGTGGTTACTGCCCCAGGATTGCTGTAGTAACCTTTACCAGAGTGACGCTTGACCCATACTGCATCCCCCTTCTGGATAGAGAGCACAACCATATTGGGTCCCGAGTCGTAAGAATCATTTCCATTACTCCATGCCATAGTCCTGACTTTTGCTGATCCATTCAAAACAATGTCTACATAAATTGTTTGTGTATTATAACTCTGAACATTCACAAAGAAGACGTATATCCCAGCTGTAGGAGCTGTAAATATTCCGGTACTTAGGTTGTATCCATTTCCTTTATTAGTCATGACAGAGGGAAAAACCAGGGTTCCGCTGTTCCACGTTGAGTCGCTGGAAGTCACTGAGGCGGTGAAACCTACCTCCTTTGATTTGCCTTTAAAACAAGGATGTTGGATTTATCTTTTTGTTTTGTCCTCATCGTTTCAGAATTACATTGTAAAGTTATTTAACTATTTATCCCGTTTTTATCTAAGATTTAAAACATCTTAATCAGTGGTTAGAATATAACCTTTGTTCTAAAAAAATTAAATAAGCTATGTCCGGTTCATAGTTCACTTACCGCTTAAAAAACTTGAAATATTTGACAGAGATGTCTGAAGAATGGCAACTGTCGAGGACAAATTTCTTTCCTCCGTCTTCGTCGCCTGTAACTCAGAAGCGAGTTGTTTGTTTTCTGTATTGAGGTGCTCTACTTTTGCCTCCAACTGAGATATTTTTAATCCCATGGACTCCTTCAAAGTCAGCATGTCTTTCATTAGGGACTGAAAATTACTCGTCAGGGTTTGAACAGTATTCGTTAAAGACATCCGGATAATGCTTTCTTGATTAAGAAGGTGACGTAAAATATCCGTATCTCTAGAATCATTATCAGTCACAAATTCTCGTGACAGGCTTCCATTGTTTTGGCCCGACAGCAATGAAAACCCAATTAAACTTTGAGTCAAACTACAAAACGCGAAAAGTTTAATGAAAGAAAACATATTTTGGAGAATCTATATGTCGTATATTCAACGCCACACGCTACAGGAAAAGGATCTCTTGTGTTCCAGAAAGCCTGCTTCGTTTTGCAAAACAGTTGGGCGACTTTGATTGGTAAAGCAAAACTATGTTTATCCAAAATGTCATTCAGAGCCGCCTATTAGAGCTAATAGGAAAAACGTATAGATTTTAAAAGCATTCCAGCAAAACCAGTCAGCAAACACAGATTTTTTTCAGGACATGAAACATACCATCAGTCTTATCTGACAGATTTAAGAAAGATGGTTCAAAAAGTTTATATTATCTAATAGATTGAAGAAATCAAGATGGCTCTAAAAGCTTAATGTGCACACTATAATGAAATGTTAAATTTGTCTTTCAAAAATATCTCACTTTTTTTTCGGGCAAATGAGACTACCGATATTGATGCTGAAATCTGCAGTTTCATTTGTGTTTATTGGTTTTCATTACTGCTGCCTATTTTTTATTTTGTTAATTATTTTGTTTTCTGTACTTGAGAGAAATATGTTATCGAAATCAGTTTTCAGAAAATATACTACGTCTGCATCCTCTTGTGTCCTCCATGTTAGTTTTATTTTAAAATTATAGCTGGTTTTAAAACAAGATTTTAGTAATTTCTTAGCAACAAACTTTTACAATTTTAACTGTTTTGATTTTTACATCATAGAAGGGGCAAGATTCGGCCGTTACCATACCTTGTCCTTTACTTACCTTGTCATTAGTCGTTTGCGATATTCATATCATCATATCGATATCGTTGACAGCTACTTTTTCTCTAAAAATAGAACATTAGTCATTTGTAAAATTATTCTGTTAAAAACATTCTGGTTGCACACACAGGTACTCTGAAGTTGACATCAACAAGATGATTGAGTTTTTGATTGACAATGTCTGTCATTTTTGGTGACCAGGTCTTCCAACAATCTATTGGAATACCCATGGGTACCAATTGCGCTCCGTTACTAGCAGACCTATTTTTGTATTCATGTGAAGCAGAATTTGTGCAAAATCTTATGCGTGATCAGAAAAAATCACTTGCTGTGGCCTTCAACTCGACATTTCGATATATCGACGACGTATTGTCAATTAACAACGGTAATTTTCATTCCTATGTCGATACGATATAACCTGGTGAGCTTGAGATAAAAGATACCACAGAGTTTTACACATCTGTCTCATATTTGGATATTTTACTTGAAAAAGACATTAATGGTAATCTTATAACCAAGCTCTTTGATAAACCTGATGATTTTAATTTTTCTATACTCAACCTCCCTTACATTTGCAGCAATTTGTCTTCATCACCTGCATACGGAGTTTATGTATCTCATTTGTATCGATACACAAGAGTATGCTCTTTGTTTGAACAATTTCTAAAACGAGGTGAATTATTGACAAGTTGATGAAACAACAATGACCTTGTCAGCAAATACAATATATCATGGGGTCAAATGCTGACTGACGTTTTTCATACTAATTGTTAGTCCACTATTTATACTTTGAATTGACGGCGGATTTTTTCATTATTTCCCGATCATGACAAGGAGCACTTGTCGGCAGGAAATGCTCACACCTCCTGATCCCACCTCTGATGTTTTGGAGGTCTGTGCTCTGCTCCTATTTTAAATCAGTTTACCGACTTCTGATCTTGAACATTGAATATCTCCATATGTTTCATCTAAAAAAAACAATCTGATTGTATATGCAAACACGCTAAATTTAATATTAAAAATGCCTGAGTTTCTGATTGTCAAACTATATGTAGTTTTAGGAAATCACGTTTTCCAAGCCATTTTTGCATTTATAGAAAGCAGAATTTTTCAAATACTTCTGCTGACCTGCCACGATGTTACAATGATTTTAATACCTCGTTTAAAGGCGGCATTTCGCAAAATCTTTACATGTACATGTTAATTATAACGACCTTATAAGCAAATGTAACCTATTATTGGGTCGTATTTTTGCTGACTTTTCATACCGATTGTTATGCCTTTGTTTTAATCCTGAATCTGAATTTGACTGCTGAATGTTCGGATTACCAGATCAGTACATAGGGCTGAAGGTGGGTTTGACTGTTTAACAAGAGATGCTTTCTTTTTTTCCAGACCACTAATCCCACCTCTGAAATTTCTAGGTGTTTATGTTTTAGTCCCTCTTCACAGATTTGCATTGTTTATTGATTTTTTCTTAGATCGACCAATCTTTGGCCTTTTTTACGCAAAGTAAAGTAATCTTGAGCAATATAGATATATTGATATCAGTATCGTTATTTCAGACATCCAAATTGATGCAGCATAAAATCTTTTTTCCGATAAATGTCAAGAAAAAATATCTAAATACGTTTGGTATTTTTAATTCTCAACCTTTTTAGAATCATGTAAATGAAGGTTTGTTTTAGATTTATTTACTAAAGGGGGGTTCTCCAATATTTAACTCGGTGATTCTTGAAACCTAGTAGAAACTTTCCACCTCTCAAATTTTCTCTCGCTCTCCTTATCTAGTCTTCTTTTTTTACAGAGTCGTTTGTTTCTTTTTTGTTCTACATAACTACAAATATTTTTTTAAATACACAAGAAAATACATAAATTCATGTATTTATTCAGCAAAATTAGTTAATTATATATTAAACAAATCATATATGTTACTGAAGGTAACATATATGTTGCTGAAGTTTTTTTAGTTGCAGAGTATGAAAAATTTCATTTCAAATGTACTCATTGTAGTTTATGATTGATTATATAAATACTTTACTCATATTTTTTGTTCTAAGAAAGATAACTCTCGTTTATTTAACTGTGATTTGTCTCCCTTGTATTCAACCGGAAGTTGATGTTATAAATAAAAGTAATGGCTGATTAGTTTGTGTTACATCAGTACATGTTGTAAAATCCGATATTAACTCTGTATGGGACACAACACTCACGATATAGATGTTTAATACATGGAGAAATACGAGTATATAGTCTATAGTATAGATATTTAAAATATTTTCACACGTTGTTAATACATTAAAATTAAATAACACTTAAAAGCAAATAACGATTCTATTTTTCTGGATAGTAGAGAATTTTGTAAGCCATTTTAAAAACAAATATACCAGTAACATATAAGGTTGAAATATAAACCAATTTTAAGAAACATACAGGCAAATATTATTTCATCTATATATTGACTGCACAAAAACATTTTAAAGGTTTCGTCTGTGGTATATGATTATATGAGAAAACCAGAGAAAGTGGTTAGTGGACCATCAGTATAATAACCTTGTCCAGCATAATATTTCACCCACACTGCGTCTCCCTTCTGAAGAGTCAGCACCACCGGATTGGGACCAGCATCATAATAATCAATCATTACCACTTGTACCATAGGCCATAGTTCTGACTTTTGTTGATCCATTCAACACAATGTCTCCATAAATATCATTATAACCGTAACCCTGAACATTCACAAAGAAGACGTACATCCCGCCAACAGGAGCTGTAAATATTCCGTTACTTGGGTTGTATCCATTCCCTTCATTTGTGATGACAGCAGTAAATACCAGCGTTCCACTGCTCCATGATGTATCGTAGGACGTCATTGAGGCAGAAAAACCTATTTTCTTTCCTACAAATATTACTCTAAAAGTTTAAATAAGATCCAACATATAGAAATAATGAAAAAGAAATAGTACTCTCTGAATTGAAGACATTTTTTTCTAAATCTGAAACAGATGTCCTCCACACAAAGTATTCCCCTGGGGAAAACTACTAGTGTTTATATAATACCCTGATCATAACCTTGATTAAGTGAATTGAAAATATAAAAATTCTTTAGTTTTCACTTTCTTTTCCTGTGGTATCCCTTGGGAATTTGTAAAAAAAAAAAAAAAAAAAAAAACAACAACAACACTAAACTTGACACTTTCTTTGGCACAGTATTCGCTAACAGAGGTACACTGGTATTTACGTTCTATAATTTGCCGTCGGTGAAATCTAAGAAAACCTTTCATAATTTTTTTCATACACAGATATTATATCTAGCACTATACGAGGGGTGATCAAAAAGTTCGACAACTAATTCTATATTTACAAAACAAAAATTCAGATCAGAAACAGGGTTCTCCACATTTAAAAATTTGATCACGGCGAAATGTGACTGAAAACACAAATGCGTGTTAGACTTTCTAACCTTCATTAATCAATGATTGGTTTTACATTTTTTTTTAAATTAACCACTGCAACACAAGACGATAAAATAACTATTAAACCCTTTTTAAATTAAAAAAAAAACAACTATTGAATTGAAAAGGATTTATCCTGTATCTAAATACTTCACAAACGTACCAAAATTTGCCCAAAATTGTAGTAATCTTCTGGGAGAATTTAAAGAAAAATTATTGAAACAGTAACCATGGGAATGGTTATTCAGAAATGAATAATTATAAGAATTGTTGTAGCCTGTAGTATGAAATGTTTGTTAACATATGACTTAAACTGAGGAATGGGTAATATTTTTTTTTAAGTTTACACAGAAAGGAAAATTTGGACCAGTGTCCCTTTGTTCTAAACGTTCTATTTTTCTAGATATTGCATTTTCACCGTGTTTTGTTTACTTCTCTACGTGCACCAATGATAAAAATAGCACCAGGCGACGTTTCATAACAACGGGAAGTAACTCTAAAACTAAGACGTAGGCCCTATGCACATTTTATCAGAAAGATAATAAAGTTAAAGCTAAAAAACGTAATTAAATACAGAGAAATATGAAATTTTTACAGAGTTCCCCAAAATTATTTACATGTGTAGGCCTATAGGATAATTAACTCTCAAAATATTGCAATGATCATCTGATCAGCTGATTAACTCTCCATTGATTGTCACGCTTTACAACATACGAAAGTTGTCCAAAAAGTTCGTGGACAATGACGTTTTTGTCAAAATAAATTGTTCTTTATGCATCTATTGTATATCAAAATATTTCTTATGAAAAACCAAGTCAGAATGATTTAATTTTTATTGATGACACTTAATATTTTCGTAAAAATCGGGGTCTTTAAAGATCGCAGATTGTGCGCACGGACCAGTCTGACGTTAAGCTAATTTCTTTATAACGTCAAAAATTTGGGGTTTGACTAATAACACATGTTCATGGACACAAACTTCATTTCTTTTTTAAGACGCACCACTCTTCCTAGTGCTAGCAATAATCTTTAAGTGTAGATTATAATTTATTTAATTTATAGAATTCAAAACAATGCGCATGCACAAAAATTTACGAGCGTCGTCTAAATAAACACTTTGTATACACAAACTGCACAGCCCAGTCCGACGCTGCGCTAGATTTATAACAACGTCATGATTAGAAATCTCATTTTCAGTAAATAACACGTGTTTTTAAATTCTTGTTGTGTCTTCGAATTTGTACACACGGTTGAAAAATCGTATATACAAATCTGAAATTGATACACTAAATATATTTAAATAATTTTGAGTTGTTTTAAGAAATATTTTGTCTTTTACGTCGTTTCAACCGTATAAAACTTGTTTTTTTGATCGGACGCTGTCCCGTGCGGACGGCCGACGTCGCTTTTTTTGTCGAGTTTTGACACATATTTGTTAGGGTTTTTGTTTAGTATTTGTACTGTCTATATAGTAAGCGATACTGAAGGCATCATAAAATGATTATAGCCTCTTTATTAGTGTAACATAAAATTTTTGACTTGTCTTATATAGAAAATATTCATTTTAATCCAAACACTTTACATAAGAGTTAATGTCATTTTACCCTTGGTCCGTGCGCACTTTCCGCGACCTTTAAAGACCCCGATTTTTACAAAAATATTACGTTCCATCAATGAAAATTTAATAATTCTGATTTGTTTTTTCATGACAAATATTTTGATATACAACAGATCTATATAGAACCTTTTATTTTCACAAAAACGTCATTGTCCACGAACTTTTTGGACAACCCTCGTAGTCGACGATTTACGACGTGTTTGTTCAGCACAGTCCGCTTTCCTTCGAGGCATGCGAGGTGCATGGCAGTCGTTGTAGAAATACAATTAACTACTCAAGTCATTAATAAAGTAGGTATCAGGACTGAAATGCAATAAAATTTAATCATGGCGGCTGACGATTTTAACCATGGCGCAGCTTGTTTAACCATGGCGCACATAAATTTAACCATGGCGGGCCGCCATGGTAAAACCCACTGTGGAGAACCCTGCAGGAAAAAAATTGACAGAGTCATATAGGGTGAATTCACCATGCATCGGATACCCTTGTACTTCAACAAGTCCTAGTGATATCGCTACCGACGGAAAACTATCAAAATGGAGTTTAACATTTAGTATGTGATTAAAATATAAATTTTGGACACAATTATATGCTTTTTATTGAGAAAATATTATAAAAAATCGAGTTTTTAAAAATAACTCAGAATTCACCATGGATCGAACATTGTTTACCATGCATCGGACAGACGGTATTTGAATTGGGAAAATATAACACCTTCATGACAGTGCTTTGAATTCCTTGATATGGATAAACTTTCATCTTTTATCTAAGAAATAACCCTCAACTTAAATATAATTGACGATATCGATGCACAAATGTAGAACGATTCAAGAAGCCTCACTTTGCCTTAGAAATTCTTAAAATGCTTGTAATGCGGTAATTCGCGCCTTTTTTCTCATGTGCTATCATACTGTGGTTTGTAGAAATAAATTGAGTCAGATTTTAGACCTCATATATGGATAACTTGTATTTTGACTGAAAATTTAGAGTTTTTATTTTCTATTTCCGACAAAAACAGAAGTCAGTAGGGTTCTGTATCAAAATGGTCGTGATTACCTTTACATCGGAAAGTGTCCGATGCATGGTTAATTTGTGTCCGATGTACGGAGAAATGAACATACTAGTAAAATCCAGCTTTAAAAAGAATTATACAAATATCGAAGGGAAAATTCTTTAAAATTTATGTAAAGTTGCCAATCTTTGATAAAATTCACCAAAGTCTGATCTGTTCCGTTGAAGTCGAATTTCAAGAACGATAACTCTAAAAATTGCAAAATCATAAATTTCTGGTTATTCCCCTTTGATGATGTAAAATATGACGTAACTTCAAGGCCATTATCGGAGTATTTTTATCACAACATGATAACAACAATCAGTATCATTAAAAAATTTAAATCTTCATCTTTAAGACAGAATCAAATAAATACACGGAACTCTTAAGTTGAAAGAGAGTTTATTGCCTAAAGTTGTCCGAAGCAAGGTATGTGTCCGATGCGTGGTGAATTCACCCTACATGTTCTATAAGTAGCACATGTATTGAAATGTTTTGTCCTATGTTTGTGACGTCACAATATGAAAATGACCTCAATATAGATCACTTGTGACAAAAAATGTTTGATTCAGTTATATTCGAGTAACGTACGGTTGTTAAGTTGAAGGTATATCTTGGAAAGTCCTTTGCAGAGGCATATAATAATTCGTACACAGTGTAAGCCAATGACAACTCTTGCGTCGATTTCAAAAGTTTATTAAATAATTTCAATTTACAATAATCCGTGATCGTCTAGTTTTCTAATTTGAAAAGTGATTCGTATAGACCAATGCACAATAATGTTCACTAGATCCGTCCCAGAATGTAAAGAGTTTTAAGACTGAACTCCAAATAGCAAAATTTATCAAAAGTCCGAAATAATGATTCCCAGAATAATAAAATGCCAAAGAAGTGTAATAGTTTGAGAATAAAACCGGGAATACTCTTTTCTGACTAAAACAGGGTATTTTGTGCTCAGTGGGTATCCATGGTCCCAGATATAAAAATGTATTTCATTGGCTAATTCACCATCACTAACCACCTACGCTTTGTCCGTAGGTCTGTCCGTTGACCTATGAACCCCAACATGGCACCACCCTCGAATACAGGTAAACACTCATTACTAATATTTATGGGCTCAGTCCCCATCTCTGCACCACAGGAGTTTTAGCCTTAAGCTCTTTTAGTTACTTACTTCAAAGTTCCCAATTTTATTGTTCTTAGTCAAAACACTTAATAATACCATTGTATTTCCGTTCAAATTTTATTACTTACTATCGATGGGCTTGATTGGTCTATTCGGATCAATTTCATTACAAAATGATCTAACCAATTATAGTGCATTTGAACAACACCAAAATCCAATTTGTTTTGACAAGATAATAATTGTTTACAAAATAAAGTCCTCTTTCCAATTATAAAGTCACCGGATTTGCGTCACTAATAATATACATTCTGATTTAATAAACTTTTATATCATTTTACCTTCACTGCTAATAACTAAAAATGATTATGATATTAATATTGTCTAAGTTTAAAATGTTCAAACAATATGTCTGTGCTAAACCCTATAGGTTTACAACAGTTTATAAAGACAAAAGACCTGCCAGAAGTTTCGTTATTAATTCGATTGATTGTTTTAAAGAAGGAAGGGAGATGTTTAAAAATGATATTTGTTCTGTTGCCCATTTAAAAGGGCATGGACACAATTTCAACTAAAATTGCAAAATTTATTTTTCCATTTTTTTCAAATATTTAACAAGGGTCTTGCTAATGATTATCAAAAATTTGAACATCAGTTGTCGAAATAGTCGAGATATAGACAGATTTAGGGCTCCAAACCTTTGTTATATAAACAGGGTCAGTGTCTTTTTTTTTTTTTTTTGTTTACATAGGTTAATATTCTAATTATATGTTCGTTCAGAGTAGATAATTTCAATAAAGAAGTTAATTTTAAATACGAATCGACAGTTTTTATTGTTTTGCTGAATTTAATGTTGTTATAAATTTGTGACAAAGATATTTTCTATATGTAAACAAAAACAAGGCACGAGCCTTGTTTACATTATGAGGAACTTTAAGTTCTATATCTCGTTTATTAATCAACAAATAATGTTCAAATTTTTGCTAATCATTAGATGATGCCTAAGGTTGGAATTGTAAAAATTAAAATTGGTTTTAAAAATTCAGTTGAAACTGTGTTCATGCCCCTTTAAAGCAAACTGGGGAAGTAATGTGTCTTTTGCAAAGCAATGATGGTCGCCAACTTACAATCAGAAAAATAGTTGAATATCTTAACAATACCATAATAATTAAATTCCTAAAATATCGTTTACTTTAGACTTTCTACAGATCAGATATGATAACAAGAAGGTACCAACACTTAATCCACATTCAATAAACGACGCTCCAATTAAAGACAAAGGACCTGAGTTTTGATGGTCACCATGCTCATTGTGGATAAGAATATTATAATCCCCCCGTACTATTGCCGATATAGGCCATTTTTGACAAATGGAATGTTTTTGATGTTAAAAAATATCTTGCATGATAAGAAATACTGTATAGGGGGAAAATAACTTGCGGTGTTTATATTCGCTACATTCAGGGTGTTCATAAATCCGTGAATTCAAGAAACAGTGAATAACACATTTATTACCGCCCAGTGGTTTTTCGCCTCTAGGGGTGTACATGCACTCATCATAATATGCATATAGGAAAGTCATTAGACGGTTAAAGTCAAGGACGTTTTATAACTGCACTTGTTTTAATTAATCGTCAATTATTTATTAAATCTAACAATTTTATATTAACCTACCCTGTTGATGTCGTTTACATGTAGCTAAACGGGATATAGACAAGGGAGGTAAGTTTTATTTTGTATCAATTCCGAGAATTCAAGAAATCACGATCATGTCAGATGAAAGAAAAACGTGAAATTAATCCCCAATACAGTATAAGAGACGCAAAAATCCTTACGCTTCTGTGACAGGACTCTACGGGGCATGTCACCCGAACGCCTAAATCACGTGATTCGTGCATGAGCAGAACGGTTGTAGATGCACGTTAGAAGATGCACGTTAGAATTGAAGAGGACTACTTTGAAAGATGTTAAACACTTAATTTCTGTAACATTTCTTTTTCTGAAGTTATTCAATTAGTTCGCGAACTTTTTGATCATCCGTCGTATTATTTGATGAAAAATTACATCTATATACTAGAATATTTCTTTTCATTATCAAAGTCCAGTATTTTATAATTACTGCTGATTTAACGGTCGCAAACTGAGTTTTACCGGCGACGCGTAAGCGGAGATGGTAAAACGGATGTTTGCGACCGTTAAATCAGGATTAACGTTCGGAAATACCAAATTAGAGGATTAGTTATTCAGGTTTCGTCACAATGGGATTTACCATGGTGGCCCGCCACATTTATGTGCGCCATGGTTAAACGAGCTACGCCATGGTTAAAATCGTCAGCCGCCATGATTAAATTTTATTGCATTTCAGTCCTGATACCTACTTTATTAATGACTTGAGTAGTTAATTGTATTTCTACAACGACTGCCATGCACCTCGCATGCCTCGAAGGAAAGCGGGCTGTGCTGAACAAACACGTCGTAAATCGTCGACTATGCTGTGAAGCGTGACAATCAATGGAGAGTCAATCAGCTGATCAGATGATCATTGCAGTATTTTGAGAGTCAATTATCCTGTAGGCCTACACATGTAAATAATTTTGGGGAACTCTGTAAAAATTTCATATTCCTCTGTATTTTATTACGTTTCTTAGCTTTAACTTTATTATCTTTCTGATAAAATGTTCTTCGTCTTAGTTTTAGAGTTACTTCCCGTTGTTATGAAATGTCGCCTGGTGCTATTTTTATCATTGGTGCACGTAGAAAAGTAAACAAAACACGATGAAAATGCAATATCTAGAAAAATAGAACGTTTAAAACAAAGGGACACTGGTCCAAATTTTCCTTTCTGTGTAAACTTAAAAAAAAAATATTACCCATTCCTCAGTTTAAGTCATATGTAAACAAAACATTTCATACTACAGGCTACAACAATTCTTATAATTATTCATTTCTGAATAACCATTCCCATGGTTACTGTTTCAATAATTTTTCTTTAAATTCTCCCAGAAGATTACTACAATTTTGGGCAAATTTTGGTACGTTTGTGAAGTATTTAGATACAGGATAAATCCTTTTCAATTTAAGTTTTTATTAATTTAAAAAGGGTTTAATACTTATTTTATGTTTAATGATATTGTGTTGCAGTGGTTAATTTTAAAAAATTGTAAAACCAATCATTGATTAATGAAGGTTAGGAAGTCTAACTCGCACTCGTGTTTTCAGTCACATTTCGCAAGTGCGCAGCTTCCTCCATGATGAAATTTTTAAATGTTGGGAACCCTGGTTATTCCCATTCAAATGCGATCCATGCATTTTGTTTGTTGTTTACGTCTTATTTTATTGAGTTTTGTTATGTGAAATACGTCATGGAGCATTATGTTTTTGCGTCGCTCAATTATGACGTCACAATGAAAAACTTTCACTCTTGTTAATGCTCGTTTTACTGCTTCAAACGACAGTGCATTAGCCAATCAAAATGAATTAAAAAAATAATTGCATTAGAATTCATAATCCAATATGATATGTCTTTTAATTCTTTTACCAAATAGGTTATTCGTCACATTCATTCGGAACACCTCCAGTGACGAGACCTTAGAAGACAGCTGCAGTTGTTCATACTTAAATTGTCTCACTTTCGTCATCAGTTCGTCTAAAGTTTTATTGATGTCGACTGAAATACAAATGTTATATAAATGTTGAACGTCAAAAAGAAGCATTTGGGAGGATTGGGTTCTTTCTCGGTCCCATCAAATTCGAAAAAATGAGATTATACTAGGGGCGTTCAATAAATAATGTCATTAGCTCTATGAAGTAGTCATATGCAAAAGCTTGACTTTCTCTCATTATTGAATCTTTAATGAATTGATAACAGTTTGTGTGACCACTTTTCATCGCATTATTTCATCGTGGGAAGCTGGAAAACAAAGGCTTTTCGAGACACTGCATATCAAAGTCCAGTATTTTATAATTACTGCTGATTTAACGGTCGCAAACTGAGTTTTACCGGCGACGCGTAAGCGGAGATGGTAAAACGGATGTTTGCGACCGTTAAATCAGGATTAACGTTCGCAAATACCAAATTAGAGGATTAGTTATTCAGGTTTCGTCACAATGGGATTTACCATGGTGCCCGCCATGGTTAAATTTATGTGCGCCATGGTTAAACGAGCTACGCCATGGTTAAAATCGTCAGCCGCCATGATTAAATTTTATTGCATTTCAGTCCTGATACCTACTTTATTAATGACTTGAGTAGTTAATTGTATTTCTACAACGACTGCCATGCACCTCGCATGCCTCGAAGGAAAGCGGGCTGTGCTGAACAAACACGTCGTAAATCGTCGACTATGCTGTGAAGCGTGACAATCAATGGAGAGTCAATCAGCTGATCAGATGATCATTGCAGTATTTTGAGAGTCAATTATCCTGTAGGCCTACACATGTAAATAATTTTGGGGAACTCTGTAAAAATTTCATATTCCTCTGTATTTTATTACGTTTCTTAGCTTTAACTTTATTATCTTTCTGATAAAATACTCTACGTCTTAGTTTTAGAGTTACTTCCCGTTGTTATTCTTGACAGCTGCAGTTTTATTGATGTCGACTGAAATACAAATGTTATCAAAATGTTGAACGTCAAAAAGAAGCATTAGGGAGGATTGGGTTCTTTCTCGGTCCCATCAAATTCGAAAAAATGAGATTATACTAGGGGCGTTCAATAAATAATGTCATTAGCTCTATGAAGTAGTCATATGCAAAAGCTTGACTTTCTCTCATTATTGAATTTTTAATGAATTGATAACAGTTTGTGTGACCACTTTTCATCGCATTATTTCATCGTGGGAAGCTGGAAAACAAAGGCTTTTCGAGACACTGCATTTAAAATGAATGGTCAAGAATCAGAAAAATAGAGTAGAATTAAACGCTACATTAAAGCAGCTGTAAAATTTGTTATCCCAAAAATATATTAACTGAAATATGTGAAATTTACACAAAACCAATGCCTGTTTTTTAGACAAGTGAACATGTAGATTTCAATGAACAAAAATTATATAAAGGGCAGCAAAAATGGGTACCGTCCTTGGCAACAATGACTTACAACAACCGATGTAAATTTGCGAAACTTCAACAAATTATCACTGATTATGTTTTATTGAATTTAAGACACATAGAAAAATTGATAAAAAATCATTTTGGGGATAGTTCATACTGTTTTTAAAATTGAATTAAAATGTTACGGATATGCGTTTTAATTGAAAGAGAATATTTTAGTTAAATCATTAAGACTAACTCGTAAAAAAGCGTTTTTTTGTTTCTTTCCGAGCCCCAATGACATTATTTATTGAACGCCCCTCGTATTTTTATAAATGAAATGAAACCTAGCTTCTATTGATAAAATGTATGTAAGATTTATATTTAAAATGATAACATTATTGACAATTTTACATTACAAGCAACAACAAACAGTACATTGAATTTCTTCTAGGGACCAACATAAAGTTTATGGATAAAGTTTTTTTTTTCTCTTTTACACTCATATTTCTGACTTACGGTAGGACCAAATAGATAGGTCAAATTTTTCCTCAAATTCAATTTTTCTGAAACTTTGATATTTTGTTCTTGGATACAGAATCTCTCTTTATATCTGATATGAAAGAAATTCAACCGCACATTTTTTGCCCACATAGTCTGAAGTATGGCCTTTCAGACCCCTGTAAGAAGTTTGTGAAATCAAACATTCGACTTGAGAATGAGCCTTATTTTAGAATTTTCTATTGATCTATTGCAAATTTGTGTAATACTTTTTATAAAGATAACCTTTTTGTTACTTTAAATCAGTAAGTCACACTGACACTGGAAACTTTGGGTAAAATATAAAGTAAAAAAGAACATAAATTGTGTCAGAAACTGAAAATTCACGTGTAAATATCCAACAGTTTAAGTTTTCTTAAGAGAAAATGTATAATTCAATTTTTACAAAAAATTAACAGAATGACTCACCGTTCATCGAAATCAAAAAGCGATGCACTATTTTATGTATTTTAGTGTAGTCTACTTGTGTGCCAAGTTATATTAAAATCAGACCAAAACTGTAGGAGGAGTAGCGTTTTGAAAAATTGTTTACAGACAGACGGACAGACAGACAGACGGACGGACGACGGACGCCTTACTATCGCATAAGCTCTTCTGGTCTCTGACCAGTAGAGCTAAAAATGACTACTGTTTCTTAATTGAAAAACAAATAATTTTTTAATCTGATAATTCAGAAATTGACGCCAATTACTATTCATGATTAATTATTTAGTATAAATTTTTATTTCGTTATATAAAAGTAAAGAAATTGCTGAAATCTTTAATGCACATAATAATTTTTGTTGGTTTAATTTATTATTTTATCGTCCAATTTTCATCCTATATATGTTCACCTCTCCCCTTTCTACCAACTATGATACAGACTATACCAATTAAGTTATCATTTCACCCGGTCAAATTCCCGTTTTGCACACATTTGTTCCATGCTTGTAATTTAAATGTGTGCAAAACGGGAACAAATTCAAAATTTTCACCTATACTTGGCACTCAAGGCCATCAACCTTTTCATGCCAGCACTTCCTGTGAAAGAGATTTCTTTTGTTTCGTGCGCATCTGAAGGACCGGTATTTATGTACAAGTATTGGGAATTCACATTGGAATAAGGTACCTGCGCCTGTTTACCTTCAATGTAAGGATCAACTTCTTACTCCTTGACTCTAGCAACTTCTTACTCCTTGACTCTAGAGCAAACGCTCTCATTAATGCACCATTTGTATTGTTTAATGGACAACTAGAGTAATCATGATAAGATCGATTAATCTTCATTCATTTACCCTCTTTTTTTCTTCAAAAATGTTTCTAAAGGAACACAGTGTGAACAGATATTACACGGTAAAAAATGGTAATTCAAAAACAACCTATGTTCTTTGTGCTGATTTTTACCATTTAAATTTTCCTCATAAAATTCACCTGGCTTGGTTTTTTAAAGGTTTGTTTTACACGTTAAGCACCAAACTAGGATATTTTGAAATTTATTTGATGTTCCTTTGTTATTAATGCAAGACCGAAGCCAAGTCAACTGAGCTAGTTTTTTGATGGATGAAAAGAAAATAACAACAGTAGTGAAAGTGAACCTTTACTGGTGTGATTTGTCCATATTTGTATTTTTTTTTAAGTACCAATTAATGTTTTCCAAGTGTAATTTCTTTGATGCAAGTAAATATAACAGGTTATTGAATAACTGTAATGGCAATTCACTCTGTGCTCCTTTAGAAACATTTTTGAAGAAAAAAAGGGTAAATGAATGAAGATTAATCAATTTTATCATGATTTCTCTAGTTGTGTAGTTTTTGGGGCAAATATGGAGAATATTTCATTCTCTCATTAAATGGAGAAAATTTTAAGAATTGTCAACTTTTCTAAAAATGTGACATGATATTAAGTCTCCTCCAAAGATAGATTTTGTTTGTATCATCAGTCCTTTATTTTCATTAAGCTTTGACTTGTTTTACATAGAAAACATCATTTTAATGATAATTTATTTTAAAGATTGTGGTATTTTAACCCTGGGCCGTGCGCACGATGGGCAACCTTTTATGACCGAGATTTTTTAAACAAAAAATTTAAGTTCAAACAATAAAAACCAAACTATTATGACGTGAATTTTCATACCTAATATTTTGGTATATAATAAGTTTATCTTGAAGCTATCATTTTGACAAAAATGCCATTGTCGACGAACTTTTTGGACTACTCTATTGGAATTCCCATGGGTACAAATTGCGCTCCGTTATTAGCAGACCTATTTTATATTCATATGAAGCAGAATTTATACAAAATCTTATGCTGAAAAGAAGAAAACACTTGCTGTGGCCTTCAACTCGACATTTAGATATATCGACGACGTAATGTCAATTAATAATGATAATTTCTATTCCTACGTCGATACGATATATCCGGGTGAGCTTGAGATTAAAGATACCACAGAGTCCGACACTTCTGCTTCATACTTGGATATTTTACTTGAAAAGACACTAATGGTAATCTAACAACCAAGCTATATGATAAACGTGATGACTTTAACTTTTCTATCGTCAACTTCCCTTCCTTATGCAGCAATATACCTTCATCACCTGCATACGGAGTATATATATCTCAGTTGATTCGATACGCAAGAGCGTGCTCTTGCGTATGAACAATTTCTTAAACGAGGTAAATTATTGACAAGCAAGTTGATGAAACAAGAATATCAACAGTCTCGTTTAAAGTCATCATTTATACACTGAATTGACGACGAATTTTTTCCGTTCTTTCCTGATCATGACAACGAGCACACGGCGGGTGTGACCGGTCGGCAGGGGATGCTTACTCCTCCATGGCACCTGATCCCACCTCTGATGTTTCGGAGGTCCGTGTTTGCTCTGCTCTTATTTTGTATATTGTTTAATGGACGTTGAGATTGAATACTGTTCGTTATCTCCATATCCTTCTTGTACATGTATCAATGAGAAAAGTAAATCATCTACAAATGGAATTTAAATCAATGCAAAAATATTTCTTTCAAATGAAATTGATTTGAAAAGTCAGTAAAAGCTAAGTTTTGCAAAGGAAATTTATCTTAAAACAGCGTTCTTAAATTTCAGGAAGTTAAACTGAAATATGAAACAACTGTCTGAATTAATTTGGACGGTATCAGTTTAGAAAACAATTAAAGGGCATAAGAGGAAGAACATTGCATATTGTACGATGAAAAGAAACAATGAAATAAAATATTGTTACTCAGAGGGCACCTGTGAGAACGCAGCAATTTCATCTTAATTTAATATTACATTACATTACCGGCTAAGTAGGAAGAATTTTTATATCGCATAAAAAGACTTCAATACGTTTTATCATAGAATAATGCATTTTGAAATATGAGAATAAAAAGGAAAAAAAATCTAATATAACATTTAAAAAAATGATGCACGTGAACATATTTTTTCAACATTGTTATTTCAGGGAACTTGAATCATATAAATTTATTTACAACGCATTTTTTTTTCGTTAATGGAAATTCCATATCCAATAAGGGATATTCCTTGTCCTCAAAATGAATTTATCCACATTAAATTATCCAAAATGCAACTAAATCATCTCCATAATTGAAAAAAATATTTTCAGAAATAATATAATGTTTAAAAATATCTTGTTGATTATTGCTATAACTGGACAGTCAATACAAATTATTATAAAAATAAATCCTTCCCAGGTTTGAAAGATTATCAGTCTAAATATTAGTCTTTTGATTCAAAGGTTAAAACCACGTCTTTACTGGAAAATATTTAGAACAGATTTGGTGAAGAATGGACTAAATTAAATGAAATTAAAAATTATTACATATGTCGCAATAAATTTTGCTGGTATCACGTTAGAGAGCCATCACAGATAGCCTTCACAACAGGAGACAGACGGAAGAAAACTAAACACAGAAGGAGAAAGAAACACCGTCTTAAGCCCTTTTATAGAGCTCGATATTTTGAATTATTCTTACATCATTAGTTATGATGTGGCCAGCTGGATTATAGTTGAAAGAAGAGTAAAAGCAAGAACGCTTAAGAGGAATTTGTTTCAACAGGATAACACCATGGTTTATTATATTTTCATGCACCCGGATCGAAAGATCCGAGGCGTATATTGTTTTTGTCCTGTCTGTCTGTCTGTCTAGCTGTCTGTTTGTCTGTTTATCTGTTTGTCTGCAAACTTTAACCTTCGATATAACTTTTGAACCATAAAAGATAGAGACTTTATATTTGGTATGCGTACTCCACTAATTAAGCTCTTTGAAATGACTTCAAAGTCAATGACCTTGTGACCTTGACTGTGACCTATATGCTAAAAATAGTTTTTTCTGCAAACTTGAACTTTCGCTGTAACTTTTGAACCATAAAAGATAGAGACTTTATATTTGGTATGCATACTCCACTAATTAAACGCTTTCAAATGACACCAATGTCAATGACCTTGTGAACTTGACTGTGTCCTATATGCTAAAATAGCTTTTTTGAACATTCACTATAACTTTTGAACAATGAAAGATAGAAACTTCATATTTTGTATGCATCCTCCACTAATTAAGTTCTTTCAAATGACACCAAGATCAATGACCTTGTGACATTGAGTGTGACATTTATGCTAGAAATATGTTTTTACTTTGCTGCCGCCGGGCGCATAGTGTTTCACAAACACATCTTGTTTTTTTACAAAATTTTGATGACATTTAAGTATCTTGTGATACAACAAGTTTTACCCAGAAAGAGATCATACGGATTTGAACATTAATAGATAAGGAACAACTTTTATGTTCTTAATATACCATAAAATATGGTGAGGAATACCCCAGGTTTGGCTTAATTTTACAAAATTTTAGATGAAGTCTTTCAACAAGAGCAATATTACTATAACCCAACATTTTACAACTATAGAATAGAACTGGTTTCATTATTTTGTCAAACGTAACATCTAATTTACAATCGACTGCCAAATCAAGTTTTCCACATTTCCCAAGAACGCCATACATTGCTTTTGTAGCTTTCTCATAAATTTCAAATATTCAATTTAAAAGATACACTTTCACAAAATGTTACTTAATATTAAAAAATTTAAACAAATGGAACACCTTAAAAATTAAATGAAATATAAGTTCTTATTTTACCTTTACCAAATATATTATTTTACCTTTACCAAATATATCAATTTCTCTTTTAACCATCAATTCGCATTTTTAAGCTATTCAGAGAACATTTAGATATTATACTGGAGATCTTCAGGGAGTTTCAAAGGAATAGTAATGTGATTGGCATAAAATGAAACATAAAGCTTTCAACTTTCAGTTTCCTAAGATTGATTTTTCAGACGTCTTACAAGTTTGTCCGGCAAAAATCTTTTATGATCAAGCAAGAATAGTGCAAATAAAAATGGGGAAATATTTTCATCTTGTCTTACTCCAGCGGTACATGCTAACGTTTCTGATGATATTCAGTAAACTACAACTCTTGAATCATACCCTTTAATATCTGTTATAGCTTTAAAACATTTGCCATTTATATTATCTATTTTAAAAAAAATATTCCAGAGCCTTATTCGTCAGACTGTGTCAAAGGATTTTTCTAAATTTATGAAAACACAATACAACTTCTTTTTATATAATTATAATAATAATTTGGTAAGTGTGTATAATGAAATGTATGTTCTGCTGCTTTTAGTTTGCTTTGCTCAAGCAATGTTTAAATGTACGAGAATTTCCCAGAAAACGCGAACTTTTTGATTATTCCAAAAACTATTATTTTTGGCATGCTGATGGAAAATCGTCTTTTAGATATTCTGACAATATACTATAGACATGTGATGTCATATGCGTATAAAAATAGCAATTAAATGATGTTAGATATCGGTGGTCGGAAAAATTGAACATTGAAATAAACAGTTAAAACTGACTTTCTGAGAAGACCACCCAACTACAGTGTATTATCATATAGTCATCAAATACGTAGTTGCTTTAAAGGTTAATGTATGACTACTGAACAAAAGCTCTGAAAAAACGAATATTGTTATACGCACATCTACTTTTCAAGTCATTGAATATCATGCTTAACAAATCTAAGCACACAGAATTGAATATAACCTCAAAATTTTACACTTGATTCTTTAATTTGGCTTCAAATGTTGTTATGTTTAAAATCAATAAATCAAATCCTTGACTACGGTCAGGTAAGTACTAGTATTATTGCATTAATGTTTATTTGGGTCATTTTTTTCGCAAAAGGTTTATTAATTTATGTTTTTTCTTTGCAACCTGTCAGCGGTATTTTAAAGGACTTCATCGTTAAACGCTGTATCCTTTATCCTTCTCAAGCTTAATATACGCATATTTGGAACGTAAGGAACATATTTTGAGCGTAATACTTTATTGATAATTTATTAAAATCTTCTTGTTTTCTCCGCTGATTGAGGAATAAAATGTTCCTTAAAAAATCTAGTTTTTTTCCTTTCATCTAATATGACTATCAATTATTGCTTTCGACTGAAATTTGACTCAAATTGCATCACCAAACATTTTATAAAATGGTTACTATATTTTTAAAAGCTAATTTAAAAAATAAAGCACCATAAACAACATTTGAACAATACACCCTTTTGCATGCGAAATGCATGTTTATAGGGGTCCATGCTTATCTATAAAACACATTTCACAATAACAAAAATATTGCTCTTACAGAATTTCTAGAATTAATAGAAGATACATAGCAGAGAAAAATGCTAATCAATGGATTAAATTTTTATATTAAACAAGAGGCCCATGGACCATATCGCTCACCTGAGTAACTTTGTCCATTCTGTCATTTAACAGATTCCCCGCTTTGTAATACCTATCTTGACCTTGACAATCCTAACTGGTCATGATTCAAACAATTTAGAATCTATACTACTCCAGGATGCTAACACATAAGTTTCAGCTTTTTTAGTCCACTTGTTCTTGAGAAGATTTTAAAAAAAATATCCCTATATACTTTAATGTAAAAATTGGATTCCCTATTGTGGCCATGATTTGAACAATTTAGAATCTATAGTACCCCAGGATGCTTCCACATAAGTATCAGCTTTTCTGGCCCAGTGGTTCTTGAGAAGAAGTTTTTTTTTTTAAAGTTTTTTCCTTTTATATTTCTATGTAAAACTTTGAATCCTAATTGTGCCCTCTACCCTCAGAGGTCATGATTTGAACAATTTAGAATCTACAGTACCCAAAGATGCTTCCACATAAGTTTCAGCTTTTCTGGCCCAGTGGTTCTTAAGAAGAAGATTTTTAAAGTTTTTCCCATATACTTTAATGTAAAAATTGAATTCTCTATTGTGGTCCCGCCCTACCCCGGGGTTCATTATTTGAACAACGTAGAATCTACACTAACCCTGGATGCTTCCACATCAGGTTCAGCTTTTTCAGTCCACTTGTTCTCGAAAAGAAGATTTTTTAATGTTTTTCCCACATACTTTAATGTAAAACTTGGATTCCCTATTGTGGCCCCGCCCTACCCCCCGGGGATCATGATTTGAATAATTTAGAATCGACACTTCCACAGGATGTTTCCGTATAATTTTCAGCTTTTCTGGCCCAGTGATTCTTGAGAGGAAGATTTTAAAATTTTTCTCCTATATATATCTATGTAAAACTTTGATTCCCTATTGTGGCCCCGCCCTACTACTGGGGGTCATGATTTGAACAATTTGAAATCTAACTACCTCAAGATGCTTCCATATAAGTTTCAGCTTTTCTGGCCTAGTTGTTCTTGAAAAGAAGATTTTTTAATGCCCCCAACCTTATTTTGTATTTTCTTGATTATCTCCCCTTGGAAGGGGACTTGGACCATTGTTTTAACAATTTAAATTTCCCTTTGCCCAAGAATGCTTTGTACCAAGTTTGGTTAAAATTGGCCCAGTGGTTCTTGAAATGTGAAAAGTTTACAGACGGACACAGACAGACAGACTTCCAGCTAGACGGACAGACAGAAGGACTACAGACAAACTGTGTTCAGAAAAACTCACTTCATGTTTCAGCTCAGGTGAGCTAAAAAATAAAAATGAATCAAATAAGAAGTATACATGCAAAGCTTGCATAAGAGCAACACACACACACACACACCCTTCCTCATCCTCACCAAACCCTCTCTCACACATACACACACACACATACACTTCAAGTTTGTTCAAATCATGATCCCCGGTGGTAGGGTGGTTCAACGAGGAACGATCAAAGGTTTACATAGAAATACAAGGAAAAAAATCATGGACACAGCAAAGCCATGATTAATCATATTTATATTGAAGCATCCGCAGGTAGTGTAGATTTATTTTGTTTCAATCATCACCACGGTGGGTAGGGTGGAGGGGGAACCAGACTTAAAGGGTAAAAAAAAACATAGTTAGTCAAAGATATATGCAGACATCTTTGTTAGTGTAGATTCAAGTATTGAAGTTTGTTCAAATCATAGTCCCCTCCATTAGCCATAGTGCTAAGATTAGCGATGTGGCCCCTGGACCTCTAGTTTTTATTTTTTGCTTATTACATTCACTTCCTCGGCGTTCAATGATTGTGACGTCAAACTAAAAGGCATGCTTTAACCTTTTGGCATCAGTCTGTGTTATTGGTGGTCTGAATGCAATAGATTTCAATTCTGTTTATATGCAAAAAAAACATGCCACAAAATGTTCACTATTTCTGAATTTCTGGTATTTCCCCTTTAATGAGGGCGTGGCCTTTCATTTGAGAAAACTTAAATTCCTTTCACCCAAGGATGCTTTGTGGCAAGTTTGGTTTAAATTGGCCCTGTGGTTCTTGAGAAGAAGATGAAAATGTGAAAAGTTAACAAAAACAACGACGTCGACGACAGACAACGAACAAATTTTGATAAGAAAAGCTCACTTGAGCCTTCGGCTCAGGTGAGCTTAAAAAATCACGGTCACATTGAACAGAAGCTGTTACGATGGCTCTTCTATTAACTGTAGTTTACACGAAGAATGATACATAGGTTTTCAAATATAAATCACATATGAAGTAAGGGTAGAGAGAACAAAAAATGTAAATGTAAGCAATGAATCATTATTTTTGAGATATAGTATCATAATTGCAACGATGTGTGCAAACAAATTTTCATTATGCGCTAACGCGCGTTACTCAATTTATTTGTACACACCGTTGCAGTTATGAGACTATATTTTTTCAACAAGTATTTGATTCATTGGTTAGTTCACGCGTACTTTACACCTCTGTGTAATTTTTTGTTTCCTTTTGAAGCATGCGTGAATGATCCTCTATGGCTTTTTTTTTTTTTGGTTTTTATCTAAAGCAAAAATTGCATATTTTTTCTATAGTAACAATTTAACACATGTTCTTCATGAAATTCGTTTCTTTTCTCATTTATTTTGGATTTTGTGGAATCTGTGATTTGGCAAAATTTCTCTTCTTCCAACAGATCAGATGATTTGCATTTAGCAGCTATATCAATTGTATTGGATAAAAGAGTTTTCAAATTGTATCGCTCAGCAGCGATTATATAGTCTACAAGCGTTTCTGTAGTAAATTTTCCAAATACGTCTGTTAAAGACTTGTCGGAAATCTTTTCAGAGATAGACACAAGGCGGTCTTCACAAACATTTATTTCAGCATTACAGTGAGTTTCCCATGCCAGTTTCATTAATTCCAAAATATTTTTATCTCCTGAATAATATATGTAAAAAAAAAAAAAAAACAAAACATTAATACTGTCAGAATATGTCATGTGTGATTTCAAAATCAAACAATTTTGGTAAACCCGTTAAAATAACTCCGCGACAATTTTACATTTACTGATTTAGATTTAGATTACCTTGGTGTAAAGTCGATTTGATTTCTTTTTCCATTAAAGTGATTCGCTTTTCCGCTATTTTCAACTGTGTCTCAACAGACACTTTACTGCAAATTCCCGCCTGTTTCAGTGATTGTGTACTACATTCTGAGCACAATCCCAAGAGAGATGAAAATTTACTTTCATTGTCTTGTTGTTCAATCCATGCCATGTAATTCACAAGTGTTTCTGGTTTGATTCTATGGTTACCATTCTTTACTGCTTTTTTGATTTGATCATCGATGAATGTTAAACAATTTCGTTTCAAAGAAGCCATATCATAAAAGTCAGCCAAACGTTCAACAACTGTTACATTATTCTCTGAAATATAATAAGGTAATAATCTCTAGCATTAAACTATAAATATTGTAGTTTATATGGTATCAGTGCTTTGGTTAAGATTGCTCAATAAAAGAAGAGTTTTAAATGTAAAAAAGTAGATTATCAAATACTTTGAAGGACAATTAAATAAGTGTCAGTTACAGCAAAAAGAGCAAATTAAAATTTACCTGTAATTGGCTCTAAATGTTCAGGGTTGTAAAAAGCGTTTAAGAAAATTACGAAATCATCGTATTTCTTATCTGCTATCTCAATCCTTCCCTGATGTTTCTCCTTGAAATCCGACTCAAACATGGCCTTAAACACAGGTGAGTGGTCCGCCAACACCTGTTTATTGACGTGTATATCCCTGCCTTCTACCTCTAATATGACGTCGGTTGAAGGGTAGGGTCTCTTCGGGTTTTCCACCATGGTTTTACCGTTTTTATCATCAGCATCTGATTTCTCCGATTCTGCAGATTCAGAATCCGTTTTTTCGTTAAACAGCTTTGGGATCTTACATTCAGATGCCATCGCTCTTCCTTTGTGAAACGATATGTTTGTTATCTCTCAAAATAGAGCTCCGCTTTTCATGCGTGCAAACGTTGCTTAAGGTGTTTTAAAACTTAAACACTGATGGTGTCCTACATGGTCATGTTTTTTTTTAAAAATAATGTCCACTTCATGAAAATTGTTCAATACAATACACTTTTTTTAAACTAAAAGTCACTTGCTTAAAACTGATGTCAGAATCTAGAAAAACATATGGTATAAAATTCTAATATTCATCACACGGACAGCGCAAATTAACCTGAATTAAGAACTACATTTTATTGAAAAATAAATCATGAGGACTGTATGCATACGTTTATTTGTGTAAACAGAACAACAATTCGGTAGGCCCCTATGCCTCATTTACTAAATAAATAAGGAAATGAACATTGTATAAAAATTTCCTCCCCTTTTTGCATGCAGAAAAGATCGGAACATAGACACATAGACACGATATTTTAATTTGTTCGCCTCTTTCTTCTCATTACATTACAATAGTAGATAAATATTAACCCGTCATAACAATTCTTCCTCCGAAATCATAACTTCATACCTTTACCAAATAAAATTAATGTACATTAATATGAATTTGAAATTAAATTGATATTTCTATAAATTTTCTTTCCATTATCATCATTGTCTGCAATTTCAATACAATTGAGTTTTCCAACTGACAGTGGAGGAATCGGCTATGCGTGTTTGCCTCTGACGATTGCTTTTATTTACTCCAAAGGATGTCTGTCCTGATGAACATAATATTTGATACCTTTGTCTCTTTGTCTTTTTATAGATGAACTCATAATTACACCAACAAAATTTTGTTGTATATCTGTCAGCATTTGTTAAAATATGAAAGGGATAAACGATTGCAATACCGCAGAAATGCTTACTACAGACGGAATGCTAGAGGATGCAGTAACTTTTCACATCTTTTCATATTATGATAGGGTAAATGTGAAATTTTCATTATACACAGTGTAAATTCTAATTGATAACTGGTTAATATGCAACCAGGCTGAAGCTAGCAGCCAATAGGAGCAGCCATTAAGCCCGTAGAAGCTAGCAGCCAAAAAGGAAATTCATCAAAGAACTGAGAGTACTGAGAGGCAGCACTGTTTTTAATACTTTATTTTAGAAAATTAAGGGATTATGATTGGATAATTAATGCAAAAATTAAATACATAATAAATCAGACACTCGGAGGCAGTACGGCTCACCTGAAGAAAAAATGTGCTTTCTTGAAACTGAAAAAAATAGAAATAAATTACGCAATCACCTTAGTTCACTTGATCAAACAAGCATTAAGAATTGGTTAACTACTTCAAGAAGAATACCTTTTCAACTCTTTCAGGGACCTCAAGAATATGACAGGGCCAATAAGCTAACCTGAAAATTGGTTACTCTATCGATTGTAAACGGAAATATTACACAAGTGTAAACTACGTTGAAATATGTTTCGAACATTATTACCCGGGCAACTTTATGGGTCTATAAGACTATTAATAACCGTTATCAGTAATAAGAGGTGAGGTGGTGGTGGTGCCACCCAGTGGTTTCAAGGGCATTTTTGATATTAAAGGCAGGTATTATACCCATGATTTATAAAGTGCCCATCATATCGTAACTAGGGCAAGGTAGAAGGGCCCCAGGACTTTTGTTTAGTGCTATCAGAACGGAACTGCAGTGGTACCACCAGGTGGTGCCAAGTGCGCAGAATATATTTCAAGCAATTAATTGTCATCAATTATTGGCCACTTGAACAAACTAATCATTGGAGATAGATTAAGGGCCTTAGGAAGTATCCCTTTTCAACCTTACAAAAGGTCCCAAGGACCGCAAAGGGCTAATAGGCTAACCTGAACTTTGACATTATATCCAGAAAAAAACAATTAGAGAACAGCTATTCTTTGAAGTGTTCATCAAATGATTATTGGGGCAAGGTAGAGGGGTCCTAGGGCTATCATTTCCCACCTTCAAAATGGGGCTGTAGTGGCACCACCAAGTGATGCCAAATGCGTGGGGCATATTTCAAGCATTCATTTGTCCTCCATTTCTGGGAACCTGAACCATCTTTCACTCGGGATGGGTTAAGGGTCTTAGGGGGTATCCCCTGTCAAAGTTTCAAAGGGCCCCAGGGGCTGGGAAAGGCCGGTTAGCTAGCCTGAACTTTGATGTTTTTTCATCATTGTATATTGTGAAAGGGAAAAAGGCCAGCTATTACACGCCTTATCTTTCAAGTGTTCATCAAATGATTATTGGGGCAAGGTAGAGGAGTCCTAGGGCTATCATTTCCCACCTTCAAAATGGGGCTGTAGTGGCACCACCAAGTGATGCCAAGTGCGTGGGGCATATTTCAAGCATTCATTTGTCCTCCATTTCTGGGAACCTGAACCATCTTTCACTGGGGATGGGTTAAGGGTCTTAGGGGGTATCCCCTGTCAAAGTTTCAAAGGGCCCAAGGGGCTGGGAAAGGCCGGTTAGCTAGCCTGAACTTTGATGTTTTTTCATCATTGTATATTGTGAAAGGGGAAAAGGCCAGCTATTACACGCCTTATCTTTCAAGTGTTCATCAAATGATTATTGGGGCAAGGTAGAGGGGTCCTAGGGCTATCATTTCCCACCTTCAAAATGGGGCTGTAGTGGCACCACCAAGTGGTGCTAAGTGCGTGGGGCATATTTCAAGCATTCATTTGTCCTCCATTTCTGGGAACCTGAACCATCTTTCACTGGGGATGGGTTAAGGGTCTTAGGGGGTATCCCCTGTCAAAGTTTCGAAGGGCCCAAGGGGCTGGGAAAGGCCGGTTAGGTAGCCTGAACTTTGATGTTTTTTCATCATTGTATATTGTGAAAGGGGAAAAGGCCAGCTATTACACGCCTTATCTTTCAAGTGTTCATCAAATGATTATTGGGGCAAGGTAGAGGGGTCCTAGGGCTATCATTTCCCACCTTCAAAATGGGGCTGTAGTGGCACCACCAAGTGATGCCAAGTGCGTGGAGCATATTAATTTTCAAGCATTCATTTGTCCTCCATTTCTGGGAACCTGAACCATCTTTCACTTGGGATGGGTTAAGGGTCTTAGGGGGTATCCCCTGTCAAAGTTTCAAAGGGCCCCAGGGGCTGGGAAAGGCCGGTTAGCTAGCCTGAACTTTGATGTTTTTTCATCATTGTATATTGTGAAAGGGGAAAAGGCCAGCTATTACACGCCTTATCTTTCAAGTGTTCATCAAATGATTATTGGGGCAAGGTAGAGGGGTCCTAGGGCTATCATTTCCCACCTTCAAAATGGGGCTGTAGTGGCACCACCAAGTGATGCCAAGTGCGTGGGGCATATTTCAAGCATTCATTTGTCCTCCATTTCTGGGAACCTGAACCATCTTTCACTGGGGATGGGTTAAGGGTCTTAGGGGGTATCCCCTGTCAAAGTTTCAAAGGGCCCAAGGGGCTGGGAAAGGCCGGTTAGCTAGCCTGAACTTTGATGTTTTTTCATCATTGTATATTGTGAAAGGGGAAAAGGCCAGCTATTACACGCCTTATCTTTCAAGTGTTCATCAAATGATTATTGGGGCAAGGTAGAGGGGTCCTAGGGCTATCATTTCCCACCTTCAAAATGGGGCTGTAGTGGCACCACCAAGTGATGCCAAGTGCGTGGGGCATATTTCAAGCATTCATTTGTCCTCCATTTCTGGGAACCTGAACCATCTTTCACTGGGGATGGGTTAAGGGTCTTAGGGGGTATCCCCTGTCAAAGTTTCAAAGGGCCCAAGGGGCTGGGAAAGGCCGGTTAGCTAGCCTGAACTTTGATGTTTTTTCATCATTGTATATTGTGAAAGGGGAAAAGGCCAGCTATTACACGCCTTATCTTTCAAGTGTTCATCAAATGATTATTGGGGCAAGGTAGAGGGGTCCTAGGGCTATCATTTCCCACCTTCAAAATGGGGCTGTAGTGGCACCACCAAGTGATGCCAAGTGCGTGGAGCATATTTCAAGCATTCATTTGTCCTCCATTTCTGGGAACCTGAACCATCTTTCACTGGGGATGGGTTAAGGGTCTTAGGGAGTATCCCCTGTCAAAGTTTCAAAGGGCCCAAGGGGCTGGGAAAGGCCGGTTAGCTAGCCTGAACTTTGATGTTTTTTCATCATTGTATATTGTGAAAGGGGAAAAGGCCAGCTATTACACGCCTTATCTTTCAAGTGTTCATCAAATGATTATTGGGGCAAGGTAGAGGGGTCCGGAGGGCTATCATTTCCCACCTTCAAATGGGGCTGTAGTGGCACCACCAAGTGATGCCAAGTGCGTGGGGCATATTTCAAGCATTCATTTGTCCTCCATTTCTGGGAACCTGAACCATCTTTCACTGGGGATGGGTTAAGGGTCTTAGGGGAGTATCTCCTATCATTGTTTCAAAGGGCCCCAGGGGCTGGAAAGGGCCAGTTTGCTAACCTGAACTTTGATGTTTTTCATCATTGTACATTAGGAAACGGGAAAAGGGCAGCTATTATTGGCTTATGCTTATCTAATGTCACCTATAACTTCAACATTATCTGTCAAACAGAACGCGACATTTGTCGCAAATTTGTAAACAAAGTATAGACACGGCAGTTCTATTGTATCCTAGCCTTTTATTTATTAACTCGATCGTTTTAAGTTGAAACCAATCGAAATAATTAGTTTTTACAGAAAATCTGCTATTTATTATACAGCAATCGTGTTTCTCAAGTACGGATTACTGTCTTGTTCAACCAGGAAGTTGGAACTCGTGACGTAGTGTCTAGAATGTATGCCTTTCAAGGAAAAAGTTGTTAGTTCGATACCGGTTTGGTGCAATTTTTTTTTTACTTATGCCCCCAGAAATGCCCCCAGAAACGAAGTTTCGGGGGTATATAGTTTTTTCTTGTCCGTCTGTCTGTCTTTCTGTCTCTCTGTTTGTCTGTTTGTCTGTTTGTCCGCAAAAACTTTATCCTTATTCATAACTTTTGATTAAGTAAAGCTATGACATTCATATTTTACATGTGTATTTCTAGAGAGAAGACCTTTATATGGGTACCACCAAATTTGACCTTTTGGCCTTGATCTTGAGGTTTGACCCACTTTTACACACACATTTTGAATATTTACTTTGGCCATATCTTTTGAACAGTATCTACCAGGATATTTATACTTCACGTATGTATTTTTTGTGGCACGGTCTTTCATTGGATACCTCAAACCTTGACTTTTTGACCTTGACCTTGGAGATTTACGTACTTATGAAAAAACTTTTAGCTCGGCTATAACTTTTGAACAGAAAGTGCTAGGGCTTTCATACTTTACAAATTTAATTCTTGTGAGAATACGCTTCATTGGATACCAAAAACCTTGACCCTTTGACCTTGACCTTGGAGTTTGACCTACTTTAAAAATACAACTTTGACCATAATTTTTGAAGGGTTAGTACTAGACTTTTATACTTCACTTAATTTATTCTTGGAGAAAGACCTCACATTTGTTACCAAAAACCTTGACATTTTGACCTTGACCTTGGAGTTAGTCCCACTTTTACACAAAAATTGCATATTTTTACTTTTGGCCCTCAGTTTTAATTGATAGATACTAGGAATTTCATTTTTCAAATAGAACTTCTTTTTGGCAAGACCTTTCATTAAAACCAAGAATTTAGACCTTGACCTTTGAGATTTCCGGACTTATGAAAAAACGTCAACCTTGGAAATAACTTTCGAAGAGGAAGGTCTAGTGTTTTCAACCTTCACATATGTAATTCTTGTTACAAGATCTTTTATTCAATATCAATAACCTTGACCTTCTGACCTTGATCTTGGAGTTTAACATACATTAAAATCTTTTAAACCTAATAACTTTTGAATAGTTAGGGCTAAGGCTCCCATACTTCAGACATGTGTTCTAAATTTGCAAAGACCTTTCATTGGATACCAATAACCTTCACCTTCTGACCTTGATCTTGAAAATTTTTGTACTTATGAAAAAACTTAAGCCTGACCATAACTTTGAAACAAACGGTGATCGGGCTTTCATGTTTTGCAATCGTATTTCCAGTTAGAAGGCACTACTTTAGGGAACAATACATTAACTTTTTTCAGAAAAGCTTAATATTCACAATGTTGCCATACGGGGGCATCAGTGTTTCATAATCACATTTTTTTGCACTTTAATGTAAGATATTTGCATATGTATACATTTTATGTTATACAGTAAAACTCGGTTATAGCGAAGTCCTAGGGACCTGTGTATTTATATCGCTATATCCGTAATTCGTTATATCCGTATAACGAATTCGTATTACCATATATAGCGAATTTGCTATATGCATGTTTTCCTTCAAGTAATACTACCAAATACGTTTGGGAGGCAAATAGTACAAAACATACCTTCGATAGCAAAGGTTTTATTATGAATTGAATTTGATATACAGATGCTAAAAGAAAATAAAGTCAGCTCAATTTATCAAATTTTGCGATCTTTGAAGTTCGTTATAAAAGATGTAAATTTCATTATATTTAACCTCAACTGGACTAAAATTCAGTTTGCTATATCTGTAAATTCCTTTTATCAGAGTTCGCTATAACCGTAAAATTTTACAAAGATTTGTTAAGAATTTTTCCGGGGACCCAGAAAAACTTCGCTATATCGATGAATTCGCTATATCCGTGTTCATACTAAACGACTTTTACTGTATGATATCAATTATAAGCTCACATCAAGTTTAACGTTTGAAAAATCTCATCACCTCTAAAAGATGCAAAGTTTCGATGTTAAAAGTATGAGACCATCACAGAATTTTTATTACATATTACCATTTTGCACCTCTTATTATGCCCCCGGAACGAAGTTTTGAGGGGTATATAGTTTTTTCGTGTCCGTCCGTTCGTCTAGCTGTTTGTTTGTCCGCAAAACTTAAACCTTTCCTTAACTTTTGATTTAATGGAGCTATGACTTTCATATTTCACGTGTGTACTCTTTGTGACAAGACCTTTCTTTGTGTACAACCAAAACTATCCTTATGACCTTGACCTTCGAGTTTCGAGTTAAACACACTTTAACAAAAAAATTCTAATTGTTTTACTTTGATCATATCTTTTAAACAGTAGATACCAGGACATTTAAATGTGTATACTTCACAAATGCATTTTTTTTGTTGAAAGACCTTTCATTGGATACCAATAACCTTGACCCTTTGGCCTTGGAGATTTCTGTACTTGTGAAATAATTTTAACCTTGGCTAAAACTTTTGAAAAGTAAGTGCTAGGATTTTCATACTTCACATATGTAATCCTTGTGACAAGCCCTTTCATTGGATATCAAGTCGTTTGACCCCTTGACATTGGAGTTCGACCTACTTACAAACATTAACCTTGGCCATAACTTTTGAACGGTAAGGACCAACGCATTCATACTTCCAAAATTTAATCTTTGAGGCCTGGTCTTGTTCAGAAACCAATAATCAGGACCTTTTGACCTTGACCACGGTGTTTGTCTTACCTTTAAAAACGTACTCTACCGCTTTTAAGTGTGTGGGTTGGTGGGGGTGGGGTATAATTAAGGCACGATATACTTGAGTATGACCCAAAGGAAAGCTCTAGCTCCAATTATAGGAACCTCTTTGTACTGACATTATCAAAGCAAAGATATGCTATTGATAACTGTAATAAATAAGAGGCTCTGTGAGCAATGAGTTCGTTAAATGATACCCCCGCCTCCCATAAAAATATAGTGGCAAAGTCAATGCTTTGCTATGCTAAACCCAAAATATGTTTAGGATCACAAAGTTAAACAAGATGTTTTGTGAGACACTGATAACCCTGTAGCAAACATTAAACTTTTCTTAAGTGCAAATTAAAAATACAATTGTAAAATATTAAAGTAGGCCAAGATTAAAGTTTTTCACAAGTAGGGAATACTTTAAGGTCAAGGTCATTGATATTCAATGAAAGCTCTTGCCACGAAAATACATATGTAAATTATGAAAGCCTTCGACCTTACCTTTTAGATAATATGGCGAAGGTTAAAGATGTTAAAAAGTAGGTCAAACTCCAAAGTCAAAGGTCTTGCTATCAAATGAAAGGTCCTGTCACAAGGATTAAATATGTAAAGTATGAAAGCACTTGGCCTAACCCTTCAAAAGTAATGGTTAAGGTTTACTTTTTAAAAGTAGGTCAAACTGCAAGGTCAAAGGGTCAAAGTTCATAGTATCCAATGAAAAATTACATAAGTGAAATATGATATCACTAGCCCTTAGTGTTCAAAAGTCTTGTGACCTTAACTGTGACCTATATGCTAAAAATATTTTTTTCTGCAAACTTTTACATTCGCCATAAATTTTGAACCATAAAGGATAGACTTCATATTTGTTATGCATACACCACTGGTTAAACTCTTTTAAATGCCACCATGGCCAATGACCTTGTGACCTTGACTGTGACCAACAGTGTATACGCTAAATACAGTTTTTTTTCGGCAATTTTAACCTTCGATTTAACTTTTGAACGAAGAAAGATAGAGACAATATTTTTGGAATATATACTTCACTAATGAAGCACATTCACATGCCACCAAGGTCAATGACCTTGTGACCTTGACTTTGCCCTATATGATAAAAATAACTCGTTTGGAACTATGAGAGATAAAAACTTCTATTTAGTATGCATGCTTCACTATTCCCGTTCTTGTGACCTTGACTGTGACCTATATACTATAAATATGTTTTTTTTTTAACTTTGTTGCCGCCGGGTGCATAGTGTTTCAAAAAACGCATCTTGTTCATAAGTATTAAAATCTCCATGGTCAAGGTCCAAAGGTCAAGGTAACTCATTCAATGTAAGGTCTTGTCACATAGATTACATACTGAGAATGTAAAGGATGGAAGTTTGGGCCTATACCGTTCAAAAGTTATGGACAAGGCTAAAAAAATTTAAAAGTAGGTCAAGGTCAAAACGTCAAATTTGGTAGTTCAAAAAGGAAATTCTTGTTACACGGAGTACACACGTGAAATATGAAAGTCATAGCCCCATCAAATCAAAAGTTAAGGACAAGATTAAAGTTTTCACGGCCAAACAGACAGAGGTGCAAACGCACGGACACGACAAAAAAATATACCCAAAAAACTTAGTTTACGGGGGCAAAATGAGGTGCAAACTGGCAATATATAATAAAGATTCTGTGATGGACTCATATTTTTAACATCTAAACTTTGCACTTTTTAGAGGTAATAAGATTTTTCAAACGTTAAACTTATGATGTGAACTTGTAAATAATATTACCGGTATATAATATAAAATGAATACATATGCAAATATTTTCCATTAAAGTGAAAAAAACTTATGCAAAAATAAAAGAGAATACTAGTAATCATAATGTAAACTTGTTAATAATATTTAATGTAATATTTATACAAAAGCAAATGTTTGCTTTGCCATTGAAATAAAAAAATTCTTATGCATAAAAAAAAAAGAAAGAAAATACTAGTAATCTTATTGTTCCTGTGGCCTTTCCAACTTTAAAAGGTCATTTGGGCTGAAAAAATAAGAAAAATAAAAGAAAATTAAAAAAAAATTAAAATGCCAGCCGGTATGGAACTCACGGCTCTTTGCTTGTAAGGGATACGTTCTAAACACTACGTCAAGAGTTCCAACTTCCTGGTTGAACCAAGATAGTAATCCGTACTAAATAGTTTTGAGAAATACGATTGGTGTATAATAAAATTGCAGATTTTCTGCAAAAAAAAAATTATTTCGATTTGTTTAAACTTTGAACAAATCGAGGTAATAATTGAAAGCCTAGGATAAAATAGAACTGCCATGTCTATACTTTGTTTACAAATTTGCGACAAATGTCGCATTCAGTTTGACAGACTATGTTATAGGTGATATTAGATAAACATAAGCCTAAATATAATAGCTGCCCTTTTCCCATTTCCCAATGTACAATGATGAAAAACATCAAAGTTCAGGTTAGCTAACTCTACCCTTCCGGCCCCTAGGACCCTGCAGAAATCTGTCAAGGGATACCCCCTAAGGCCCCCTACCCACCCCCAGTGTTAGTTTGTTCAGTTGGCCGACAATGAATAAAACATGAATGCTGGAAGTATGCCCCATGCACTTTGCACCACTTGGTGGTACCACTACAGTCCCATTCTGAGAGTGGCAAATGATAGTCCTAGGCCCCCTCTACCTTGCCCCAATAATCATTTGATGAACACTTCAAGGATAAGGCGTATAATAGTTGCCCTTTTCCCGTTTCCCAATGTACAATTATGATGAAAAACCTCAAAGTTCAGGTTAGCTAACTGGACCCTTCCGGTCCCTAGGACCCTGCAGAAATCTGTCAAGGGATACCCCCTAAGGCCCCCTAACTACCCCCAGTGTTAGTTTGCTCAGGAGGCCGACAATGAATAAAATATGAATGCTGGAAATATGCCCCACGCACTTGGCACCACTTGGTGGTGCCACTACAGCCCCATTCTGAAAGTGGCAAATGAGAGCCCTAGGGCCCCTCTACCTTGCCCCAGTAATCATTTGATGAACACTTCAAGGATAAGGCGTATAATGGCTGCCCTTTTCCCGTTTCCCAATGTACAATGATGAAAAACATCAAAGTTCAGGTTAGCTAACTGGACCCTTCCGGCCCCTACGACCCTGCAGAAATCTGTCAAGGGATACCCCCTAAAGCCCCCTACCCACCCCCAGTGTTAGTTTGTTCATGAGGCCGACAATGAATAAAATATGAATGCAAGAAATATGCCCCACGCACTTGGCACCACTTGGTGGTGCCACTACAGCCCCATTCTGAAAGTGGCAAATGATAGCCCTAGGGCCCCTCTACCTTGCCCCAATAATCATTTGATGAACACTTCAAGGATAAGGCGTATAATGGCTGCCCTTTTCCCGTTTCCCAATGTACAATTATGATGAAAAACCTCAAAGTTCAGGTTAGCTAACTGGACCCTTCCGGTCCCTAGGACCCTGCAGAAATCTGTCAAGGGATACCCCCTAAGGCCCCCTAACTACCCCCAGTGTTAGTTTGCTCAGGAGGCCGACAATGAATAAAATATGAATGCTGGAAATATGCCCCACGCACTTGGCACCACTTGGTGGTGCCACTACAGCCCCATTTTGAAAGTGGGAAATGATAGCCCTAGGGCCCCTCTACCTTGCCCCAGTAATCATTTGATGAACACTTCAAGGATAAGGCGTATAATCACTGCCCTTTTCCCGTTTCCCAATGTACAATGATGAAAAACATCAAAGTTCAGGTTAGCTAACTGGACCCTTCCGACCCCTACGACCCTGCAGAAATCTGTCAAGGGATACCCCCTAAAGCACCCTACCCACCCCCAGTGTTAGTTTGTTCAGGAGGCCGACAATGAATAAAATCTGAATGCTGGAAATATGCCCCACGCACTCGGCACCACTTGGTGGTGCCACTACAGCCCCATTCTGAAAGTGGGAAATGATAGCCCTAGGGCCCCTCTACCTTGCCCCAGTAATCATTTGATGAACACTTCAAGGATAAGGCGTATAATGGCTGCCCTTTTCCCGTTTCCCAATGTACAATGATGAAAAACATCAAAGTTCAGGTTAGCTAACTGGACCCTTCCGGCCCCTAGGACCCTGCAGAAATCTGTCAAGGGATACCCCCTAAGGCCCCCTACCCACCCCCAGTGTTAGTTTGTTCAGGAGGCCGACAATGAATAAAATATGAATGCTGGAAATATGCCCCACGCACTTGGCACCACTTGGTGGTGCCACTACAGCCCCATTCTGAAAGTGGGAAATGATAGCCCTAGGGCCCCTCTACCTTGCCCCAGTAATCATTTAATGAACACTTCAAGGATAAGGCGTATAAAAACTGCCCTTTTTCCCGTTTCCCAATGTACAATGATGAAAAACATCAAAGTTCAGGTTAGCTAACTGGACCCTTCCAGCCCCTAGGACCCTGCAGAAATCTGTCAAGGGATACCCCCTAAAGCCCCCTACCCACCCCAAGTGTTAGTTTGTTCAGGTGGCCGACAATGAATAAAATATGAATGCTGGAAATATGCCCCATGCACTTGGCACCACTGGATGGTGCCACTACAGCCCCATTCTGAAAGTGGCAAATGATAGCCCTAGGGCCCCTCTACCTTGCCCCAGTAATCATTTAATGAACACTTCAAGGATAAGGCGTATAAAAACTGCCCTTTTTCCCGTTTCCCAATGTACAATGATGAAAAACATCAAAGTTCAGGTTAGCTAACTGGACCCTTCCAGCCCTCAGGACCCTGCAGAAATCTGTCAGGGGGTACCCCCTAATGCCCCCTACCCACCCCCAGTGTTAGTTTGTTCAGGAGGCCGACAATGAATAAAATATGAATGCTGGAAATATGCCCCACGCACTTGGCACCACTTGGTGGTGCCACTACAGCCCCATTCTGAAAGTGGCAAATGATAGCCCTAGGGCCCCTCTTCCTTGCCCTAGTAGTCATTTGATGAACACTTCAAGGATAAAGCGTGTAATAGCTGATCTTTAATGGCGTTTTTGGGATAAAATGCAAAACAGCCAAAGTTCAGAGTAGATAACTGGCCCTTTCCTTTCCCTGGGACCTTTTGAAACGTTGACAAGGGATTTTCCCTAAGACTCTAAACTTAATCACCAATAATTGATGACAAATGATTGCTTGAAATATGACCCATGCACCTGGCACCACCTGGTGGTACCATTAAATCCCCTTCTGATAGCAGGAAATAATCTCCTTTGGCTAGTAATTTTGATCACTTTATAAATCATGGGTATAATACCTGCCTGTAATATAAAAAATGCTTTTGGAACCACTTGGTGGCACCACCACCATTTATTACTGATAGTAGTAATTTACAGTCTTATAGATTCATTAAGTTGTCCCAGTAATAATGTTCGAAATATACTTCAACCTAGTTTATACTTGTGCCATATTTCTGTTTACAATCGTTATATATCAATCAAATTACAGATTAGCTTATTGGCCCTGTTATTATCTTGAGGTCCCTGAAGGAGCTGAAAAGGGATTCTTCCTGAAGGAGTTATCCATTTCCTAGTGCTTGTTTGTTCACTTGGATAAAAATTATAAAGTATTTTATTTATTATTTTTCGATTTTAAAAAAGAAAAAAAAATTGTTCAGGTGAGCCTTACTGCCTCTGAGTATCTGATTTATTATGTAATTAATTGTTGCATTAATTTTCTAATCATTAACCATTAATTATCTAAAATAACGTATTAAAAACAGTACTGCGTCTGAGTACTCTCAGTTCTTTGATGAATTTCCTTATTGGCTGCTAGCTTCTACGCGCTTAGTGGCTGCTGTTATTGGCTGCTAGCTTCAGCCTGGTTAATATGCATAATGTTTTATGGGAAAACTGGAGAAAGTAATAATGGAACCATTGGTGTGATAACCCTGACCAGAGTAATGTCTGATCTACACTAGTACTGCGCCTCCCCTTTTTAAAAATACTTAGGACCACCGTATAGGGAATTAGCGCTGGCACTATAGCTATAGGCCATACAATACAGCTCTGACAACGCACTTTCTAAGCTCACATGGTTTGTTAGACAAATAAAGGTCACATTGTTATTATGCGAAATTGTGTAACGAGGCTACAAATCATATTCTAAAAGTGATTTCTAACTTACTTTTAAGTTTATTTAATCAACTAGTATAAAACATAATCCATAATTAATTTTTGGTAGTAATTTGATATACTCTTGGCTGATGGATTATGATAATTCCTTAAATAGTGTTTCGTGGTTTCCCGTCCAATTTAGCCGTCTATATACCCATTTTTTAATTTTTTAAAGCAGTTCTTTGCCTTGCATTGACCCAAAACAGTGCAAGTCATGTAACTTTTGTAACTTTTTTATTTCTGTACAATAACATAACTTGATAAGATAATAATATTTCTCATTTGATCGACTGATTTCCATGTTAAAAAGCATGTTAAAAAAACTGGCATTTTGTTTAGAGTATTTTTCTGAATCTAACATCATGAAAGATAAATCCGACGGCAAAATTTTAAAGTCTCAGACCGTTAATGTAAAGGAATTATTTTTCAATGGTAGCAATTTACTATTTTGTAAGATTAACAATAGGATATGGAGATAACGAATAATACTTTTTATTCCTGTCTTTTGGCGTGATTCTTTTAAGCAGCATTGTCATTTTTGGGGCCTACATTTCGACAAAATTACGATGAGTATTGAAAATGTGCAAAATACTTCGAAAAATACTCATCTTTAAGACGACAATTTGAAAATTTCAACTAAAAACTAAACCTATTGTGAAATCATACAAATGTAACATCATATTATTTATTAATGAACTCCCATTTAAAACGTCAACTTCAAAACTTCAAGATTTTGAATTTAAGAATTTGTACCTTTAATATGATGTATTCATTATAAATTCAAGCAACGTATCGCATTAAAGGACAATGATGTTAATTTTTTTGCATAAAAGCGTTTCTTCCTTTGGAATATTCAGCAGGAGCTCTTTTTACACTAGAACAAAATGGTTGTGAATCTTTTGATCATATATTCAAGAAGTATTAACATTTCATAGTTCACGGTACACTAATTGTGGCAAAGTCTTTACAAAATTCTATGATTTTGACAATATACATGTGGCCTTGACTTTGAAACTTCAACACTGTGGATAATTTAGAATCAGAAAAGTATGAGAAGAACTATGATATTTGACCCCAGATCTTCACCTTCAAGTTTATTCCAAATAAAAAAAAAACATTTGTGATAACAATTGAAGAGGAGAATAATAATAATTATTGTTATCATATTTCACATGTGCATTACCAACGATAAGACTTTTCCAATGTACTATTAAGAAAAGATGATGCAAACATTTTTTAATTTTTTTTTTACCTTTCATATTTTGATTTCAGTGAACATCCGTAAAACATTAGAGGATATAATGATGGAACTTAAACACTCTAAGTATGACCAACTACAGCTGTCTTCAACTGTGTCCTCTCTCGAGGTGTTCCGAATGAATATGACGAATAACACTTAAGGTAATAGCTTAAAATAACTTAGAGAACAGAAAGCAATATTAATATTTCAAGACGAGGTCTATCTTCGCGATCTGGAACTTCAAAATCTCTATTCTTTTTCAATTATATTCTTTTTGGCGCTGTGCCAAGCTGTTAATTCTCTGGATTCTAAGTCAATTAATGAATAGAATAATTTTCTTTAAAAAAGCAAATCTTTATTGCAAGCAAGTATAAAAATGATTTTAGCTCTCAAGAGCTATTTTACTACATATGTTACTAAATATATACATGCTAAAGCTAAGTCTCAAATAGTTTTTCAGTTTGGATTTACAATGCATATCACTTCAGCTTTAGACGATAGAAATTGATAAAATTAATAATTATTCCTTTTACTAGAAATTATGAGCAAAAGAATAAGCATTTTCTGACGATGATACATAGCCTACAATGCCGTCCAACAGATACATAGAGAAGAGTAAATCTAAAAAAATATGTATTTAAACAATGTATTCTAATGTAACAAATTGGTTGCAATAAAATTGTTTAAAATGTTAATGCTAGTGTAAAAAAGTGATAAAAATACTTCTTTGTCTCAAATAGAAGATTAAATTCTCTGTTTACATTTTTGTAAAACATGTCTTTTAAACATGATCTCTGAACTTATCAGCTTTTCCCAATACCTTCTACAGATATCTTAAAAATAAATCTAAAATAAAAACCCTTTTCTTTACTTTCACCATACATTTATCTTGTATATATTTTACTTTCCAGTTTTTTTTATTTCAACTCTCATATTTATATCAAATAAGTATACAAAGTATATTCATACATATATCTTCACTCAAGTACCGTTTATAAATACCGTATATAGATATCAAACCTAAAGACACACACATAAACATATACACATTTAAATGCACGTAAAAGTTGTTTTCATATAGAAGAAAAGGGAAAAGAGGAGAGAAAGAAACAGAAAAGGAGAGAAAAAACAAAACAAAAAATAATAAATAGGGGCATATATAGCGTTTTTCCCTTCACATTAGGATGGAGGGGTTTAATTATAAACAGTCGTTTCTTGGATACTTTATATGTATGTAACATGTACAAATGAATGAAAACATATCGCATATGATCTGCCAGTTATTCTCAAACAATTTTTCTCCAAATTTACTTTCCAAATTTAATAATTAAATGTAAATTTAATATTGTCAAACGAATCATGTAGGTTATCAATATGTATGGCACACCAAATTCACAAAAATGAGCTAAACATAGTTTCACAGCTGATATTTACCAGGTTTATCGACTGTACACTACAGTTTACAAGCCGTAAACTATAGGTAACAATTCGTTAACTATAGTATTCATCTGTAAATATTTAAAAGCTGTTAACTACATTAATTTACGAATGCTAATCTAAGTCTATCTGTCTGTAATAAAACGTTCATAATAGATTTTGTTGATAAACATAGATTCACATCTGTAAACTATAGATTTACGTTGTTAACGATAGTTTACAGTCCGTAAACTATAGTTTGCATACTATAAACCTAGTTTATCTACTGTGAAACTTTGTTTAGCTCATTTTTGTGAATTTGGCGTGTCATAAATATGTTTTTTTTAATATTCTCAGTTAAAATGATTCATTTTCAATCAAACTGCGACATATGTTACTCATTTGTAAAGGAGCGTGTATAACCAATGTTCAAAGCATATACACATTAAACTTTTTCAGATTTAATTACATGTGTATGAGAAAACCGGAGAAAGTCGTGATAGGACCATCGTTGTAATAACCTGCACCAGAGTGACGTGTGATCCACACCGCGTCTCCCTTCTGAATAGTCAGCACTACCATATTCGGACCGGCATCGAAATAATCATTACCGTTACTCCAGGCCATAGTTCTGACTTTTGTTGATCCATTCAACACAATGTCTACAAAAATTGTTTGTGAACGATAACTCTGAACATTCACGAAGAAGACGTACATCCCGGCGATAGGAGCAGTAAATATTCCGGTACTTGGGTTGTAACCATTTCCTTCATTTGTTATGACGGAAGGAAAAACCAGGGCCCCGCTGTTCCATGAACTTTCGCTGGATGACACTGAGGCGGAGAAACCTACCTTCTTTGATTTGTCTGCAAATATAATTTCTTTATTGAAGATTAAAGGAGATCAAATTAAGGAATTCTGATGTATGCATCTACTAGTAAAAAAACCTAGCAAAAGTTGATACATAATACTCAAATACCAGCTACTTGTTTTTGCGGAATGAAATAAGAAGATTTAATATTAAAAAAATCGCAAAGCGCGACCTCGTATGGTGTTTTCACTTCTAACTCATTTATTCTGAGTTATTACCTAATAATTTGCCACATTCATTCGGAACATCTCAAGAGAGGACACGATAGAAGACAGCTGCAGATGGTCATTCTTAGATTGCTTTACTTCCACCATCATGTCCTCTAACGTATTTTCTATTTATTTTTAATCTTTGAAATGTAACTGAAGTAAAAGTTGACAATCATGACACAGATTTAAGGATGTACAACACCCCCACCCCCAAAAAATTCCTGTCGTTTCATTTTCGCTATTTTTGTATATTTAACACATGCCTATATCTACTGTGTGTATGCACATTTTGGACAAAATCGGTTGATGCGTTTTTGGACAGGAAATCCAAAAGTTACCCCCCCCCCCTGTTTTTTTACGAGGAGAGAAAATTTTGAATAATTAATTCCTAATTATCAAAAGTCAAGATAGCCTAGCTGTCAAATATCATTTACTAATTCTTTTTACCAATTAACTCACAAATAAAGGCATCTTCTGAGAACGGCATCAATAATTAAGGTGAATTTTTTTTTATTATTTTTTGTTTGTTTGGTTATTGTTTTTTATATGAAATAAAATAGGGAAAATCTCCCCTTTTTTTACTTTTTATGGAGTTTAATAGGATTAATCCAAAAAAAAATGTGAATAGAGTATGGAACTCATAATCACAATGAAACCCCTTATCCCATTTTTCTTTTATGATTAATGCACTGGGATCCTATTGCTTGTCATTTTGACGCTTTATTTTAACGTTGAATTTGACGTCACGTTAAACGTTCAATTGAAATCGCAAGAGTTATCTCTCCTAGTATGTTGTACGTCCTTAAATTGCGGTAAACAACATACAGAAATAAGAAGATTTTTGCATGTCCAATTTGAATTTCATTTTTTTTAAATTGCAGTTCAAAGATGTGATAGAATTTGTTTTACAATAGAACTAATGTAGTTTTCTCCATAGGATCTAAATTCTGGTACAAGCGCGATAGTGATTCACCGATTTCGACTAAAATCATCAGTAAATGGCTATTTTATATAAACCCATGTACATGTACTTCAGGTTTCTTTTTACCCTTGGGTCAAGGACAAAGGTTTAGGTCGATTTCAAGTTCATAGGTCAAGGCGATTTTGGTAAATTGCTAATATCAACATTTATTCAGGTTACCAGGGACCTTGACCTAAGTTTCAAGGTCAAGGGTCAAAAGATCTGCATGCTTCAGTATGTTACATGTCTTGACATTTAGAAGTTCTTAATTCTGCATGAACATCAAAAACTCAAGTATACTGTCGTTTAATACATTGTGTGTGGGCGCATGTGCATGCACGTCCTTGCATTTACTTTTGATAGTAGCATAATGTAGGCTTATCAAAACAAGAATTGATCCAGAAATATAATTATCAAAAATATAGAGAAAGAGCAATCCATATATCGGTTGTTTTTCGTGTTCGTCAACTTCTCAATTTGAATTTACCCGCCATGTTCACTGACCTTGTACATTTCGGGGGGGGGGGGGGCAGTCTATGAGAATGCAGATATCTCTAGGATTTCAATTTTTCAACATAAATAACGTTGTTTACAAAAAAATTACGTGATTTTTTAAAAGATGTTTTGTGAACTATGCAACTTAATCGTCTATCAACATCACCGAGTGCTTTATTTCAAGCGAAAGTTTCGCAGGAAATGTCGTTGCTGCTGAGGATAACGACTTGTAAAGAGGCAAATTCGTTTTACGTCGTTTTCGACTATGTTATTGACAATTAACAAAGACGTAAATTGAACGTAAAAGCTTTTTATTTTGTCTCCAGTATCTAAAAAATACTTATACCATTACGGAGATGCTGTGGAATCATGGCTTTCTTAAGGAAATATCAGTCTAGATTTACTAAATCGGGGAGGGCCACATTATTCAGCTAAGGTACAAGGTATACAATTAATATTGTCATTGGAGTGAAATATATTCCATTTTACTGGAATACGTGCATTGTACAGAAAATATTTGTTGAGTTTTAGTGAAATTACAATATATACACTTACGTAGCTTTCTTGATCATATACAATATATTAATAGTATTCCAAAGAAATGAAATACTCCGTTACAGTAATTTTCATTTTGGTGAATATTTATAAATCGCCATATACACCACATTGCATATCCGCAAAAAAAGGTTGAACATTTTCCCGGGATGACACAGACCAAGCATTGTTAATTTTCATTTGCAGTGCAGTGTGACATATTACTCCCTTAAATTTTGTTGAACATGTGATAACAATTCTTTTTTCTGTTACATTTGCTTTCAAAACTAGATATGTTGAAAATATCTATTGTTTATTAAATTGCATTTGTTTAAGTAGATTTTCTGTGTTATGAAAGAGATAACAAACATTATTCAAGCTTAAAATTCCATTTAACAATACCAAATAGGAAAGGAGCAAACACAGACCTCCAAAGCATCAGAAGTGGGATCAGGTGTCATGGAGGAGTGAACATTCCTTGCCAACTGGTAACACCCGCCGTTTGCTTCTTGTCATGCTCGGGAAATAACAGAAAAAAAATCCGCCGAAAATTCAGTGTATAAATAATGACCTAACAAATAGTATGAAAAAAGTCAGTCAGCATCTGACTTAAAGATAAACTGTATTTGCTGACAAAGTCATTATATCGACCATAGAACTTTTGAAATGATGACTTTAAACTCAACTGATATTTTTGTTTCCGCAGCTTGTTTGTTAATAATTTACCTCTTTATAAAATTGTTTATACCTAGAGCATGCTCTTACTCATCGAATAAACTGTGAAATATAGACCCCGTAAGCAGGTGATGAAGGTGCATAAGTAGCGAAAGTTGGCGATTGAAAATTTTAAGTAATCTCGCTTGTCGTAAAGCTTGGCTGCTGGATTACCATTAACGTCTTTTTAAAGTGAAATAATTTAATTTTGTTTATATTCTAGTCTCTCACTGGTTGATTTCCAAAAAGGAACGCAAACCATTTCTTAATAACCTGGTTTGGTATGGGGACACACCCCCTTGACAACCAGCTGAATCATCTGTATCCATGCAATCCTCTCATTTCCAGTCCATGGGATTCATAAAAAAAATCCAGATTTAATAAATGTGCCTTTAACTTCAAACAGTAGCTCGCTTTTACCTCATGTAAACAAACATCGTGGCTGCTAGATCTGTGTATCAGTTATTACATTCCCTTGTTTCAAATCACTTCCGTTACTAGGGATGTATTATTGAGCGGCAAATTTGAACTCATAAGAAGCACCACAATTTTACACCCAGAGTTGTTCAATTATTTGAAAATTAAATTACAAGGAATGACTCTAGTTCTTGGCCAAATTATTCGATGATAACCTGGTTTGGGTCAGTTTACGCTTTTTTATAATCCGCTTCGCGGATTATAAAGCGTAAACTGACCCAAACCAGGTTATCATCGAATAATTTGGCCAAGAATTAGAGTCATTCCTAAAATATCTATATAAGAAACAGATGTTTTTACTTTACATCTTAATACAGTGTAGCTCATTTTTTTCAATTTTGGGTTTAAAAATTATATAACAATATTAATTGAATCCTGTAGTTTTTGTTTGCTACAAAATAAGATTAATTTCGAGACAAATTTCATTTTGAAAGCAAGTTCAGCATTGAAATTATCGTGCCCTGCGCACATAACAATATTTTCTATATACAGACACTTCACGTTTTTTGGTCACTATCTTTTTCTTAAATCTCTTTAATCTCAAATCTATGCATAGTATTGATTTCGGTAAACCCATACATGTACCTTTTTAATCCCAATTGTCCAAATGATGAAGCAAGGCACAAGTAGTCATCAACGCCTAAGAAATCGAAACTCGTATGAAGCTTTTTCAGTTCCAAAATCATTTTTAAAAACGGAAAGTTGAAATAACAAATAGTGATCGATTTAATGAATAAGTAAAAATATAAATGGTGAACTGGATAAAACTTTAGACCCTGGAAACGACAGGGGTGGGATCAGTTGCCTAGAAGGAATAAGCATCCCCCGACTATTGATCACACACGTTGTGTGAACCCAATGTAATTACAAGGTAGACGGTATAACTCGTAACAATAACCAAACAGTTTGTATGAAATATGTCAAACAAAATACAACCCAACGACAGGTTGTTTTTTTTAAAAAGTCCATTTTAACGACCATAAAATTTAAGAAATGCTGACTCTAATCAAAGTTGATAAAATCAATATAATTTCACTACTCTCAACTGTTTTTTAAGAAGTCTTAGAATTTATTCCTGAGGAGTTCTTAACTTTCCTCAAACATTTTAATAATCAACATGAATTTGTGTTATCGATCGTTGTAGAGTTCATTCAGCTATGATACCTAAGTTGGACCCTCGTTTTCTATGATTTGATACCTAAATTAAACGAAGTCTTTGTATCATTTCTATCACAAGTTGTTATTGCATTTTACTTTTAAAATATAGAGTGGGACTTATTCTTTCTATAGCAGTGACCACATTCAAGGTCAATATCAATGAAGTAACATTATATGGTGATTGAATCGATATGTTAACATGATCCAAAAGGAGACTGTTTTTGTCAATGATACAAGGAGATTTTGTTTACCTACCCTCAAGTCCTTTCAACAAATCCTGATTCGCATTGATGAGGTGTTCCACTTTCTTTTTTAGATTTGTATTTGATGAAGTTACCTCATCGATCCACTTCTCAGTCTTCTGATTCGCAATGATGAGGTGTTCCACTTTCTTCTTTAGATCTGTATTTGTTGAAGTTATCTCATCGATCCACTTCTCAGACTTCTGATTCCTACCCTCAACTCCTTTTAACAAGTTCTGATTCCCACTGATGAGGTGTTCTACTTTCTTTCTCAGATCTGTATTTGTTGAAGTTATCTCATTGATCCTCTTCTCTGTCAGAATTATGTATGTAATGAGAAAAGCAAGACATACGCCTAGAACAGCTTCTTTTAACATGTCTCTTTAATAATGTAAGTTATAGCAAGTTTTTACCTTCGGGGCATTTAAATAGATAAACAGTATCCAACGATAACGAACAGTATATATTTGTACATGTCGATGTATCTGATATATGAAACATGTGGAGATAACGAACAGTATTTGAACTCATAAGTCCATAAAACATACAAAATCGGAGCAGAGCAAACACGGACCTCTGAAACATCAGAGGTGGGATCATGTACAATGGAGAAGTGAGCATCTCCTGCTTACCAGTTACACCTGCCTTGTGCTCCTTGTCAAGATCGGGAAATAACGGAAAATTAATCGCCAATTTAGTGTGTAAATTAATTGTATTTGCTGATTGGGTCATTGTATCGACCACAGAACTTAGAAAATGATGACTTTAAAGGAAACTGCTGATAGTCTTGTTTCATCACATTATTTGTCATCATCGACAGAAGACCTCGTCTCTAAAACAACATAGATATCGTCGACCAGAAACCGCGGCATCTTTTTTATGTCGACTTCTGAGTCTTTGTGTGTACTTGTGTACAATCAAAATAATTTTTGACAAAATAATTTTACAAATGACCAATGACAAGGTAAGTAAATTTACGAGTTCCATCTTTATTGAACAAGCAACTGTCAATGATATCGAAAAGTCTGAACTAACGTAGGGAATGGTTGTGTATAAAGTTTAAAGGTCGTTTTTAAGTTCTTAAGCTGTTGATTTTGGTTAAATTTTCTTATTTCAAATTGTCCAACAGTTCCTTGGAATTTTTAAGCATCCACATCCGATTTACACCACTTCTTGAATATATTGCTTCACAGTACTCTTGAAGTTTCTCCTTCACAGCTGTTAATATTTTAGTTAGGAGTAAAGAAAGAGGTTTAATTGAACATTTACTGGAACTCACTATATATGTTTGTAGGGACTCTTACTGAGTCTCGGAATCCAATAAATATATGATAGTTCAAAATCATTTCGGTTCTTTTTGGATAATAAAAATATTCAAAATTACCTATTATTTTGAAGAAATCCCTCCTAAGAAAGGGGACTATGAGTATAAGTTGGGTTACCACTTGTAGAATTAAATCCAAATTATTCTAAAATGCAATTCAAATAATGAGCCTTACAAACCATGACAAAATTGTTACCTGCTTTGTCAGCGGTGACAAGTACACACTGATCATGCAATCTATTTAATTCTTTTCTTTATTGTGATATGTTTTGTTTATTTTTTTAATCTTTATCCTATTTTGATCATTATCCAGACAACTTCTTAAGGATATCCGATCCTCAGCCAGGAAGGATAACTCCAAAAATTAATATTTAATTTGCAATGCATCAAAATGAAGCTTGAAATGATTTTTTTTTTCATGCAAAAAGGTTTTGGGAAGTCTTAAAAAAGGTCTTATAAAAATTGACATTTGTGCCCTATAAAAGGAAAAATAATTATTACAGTTTAAGAGAAATAAGATTTCCTTGAATGCAGCCTTAGATACCAATGTTTATTAGCATGATATGAAATAAGAAGTGATTTGTGGTGTCTTGCAATGATAGCAAAAGCCTTTTACACTATGTATTATAGAATACATGACAAAAATAGAAGACAAAAAATACCAAATAAGTGTAAAAATCATAACAATTTCTCTGAATGACTGGATACATATCGATTTTTAACCTAAAATATATTTGTTGATCAATTTGCAATTAGAAAATGCATTGTTGATATTCCAATTCGCTTTTTCTACAAAATATTGGAGATTTGACAATTTTCCCTATATAATATAATTAACTTTAGTCTTTAATTTTAAAGAAATACTGTGGATAAATTTATATGACTTTGTGGATTCAGAGTTACTTTTATGACTGCTTTTTATTACTTAACTGCTAATTTTATAAACCTGAGGATCGGACTACCTTAACAGATATGAATCATTGAAGATTTTGCATTTTGGGTTCATTAACCGTTATAATAATTGTTATTTATATACCGATATAATCAATATATATTTCTAATGTTGTAAAACGTAAAAGTAAATATTTTTAATCCTTAAAGAACTTTTGATAAAAGATTTTCCGCCCTTGGGTTCCCTTATTTTGAAATCACAAGATATTTCCAAAATTTACAACTTGAAAACTTTCAATTTTTCAACTTAATGCACAACTATTACATACAATAAATTAAAGTCAAGGCTTTTCGATATCATCGATGGCTGCTTTTTCAACAAAAATGGAACTTGTAAATTTACTTACCTCTACATTGGTCATTTACAAATCATTTTGTAAAAAATATTTTGATTGTACACACAAGTACTTTGAAGTTGACATCAAAAGGATACCTGAGTTTCTAATTGATAATATAAATGATGTATTTTGGATATAAGGTTTTCCAACAACTTAATGGTTTTTCCATGGGTACTATCTGCGCCCCTTTAATAGCAAACTTAGTTTTGTATCTATATTAATCAGAATTTGCCCAAAAACCGTATGCGTGAAAAGAAGAAAACACCTGCTGTGTCCTTCAACCAGACATTTAGATATATAAAAGACGTTTTGTCAATTAACAATGTTAATTTCAATTCTTATGTCAATAAGATCTACCCTGGGAAAGCCTTAGCTAAAAGAACCAAAGTATATGACACAGCTGTTGGTTCGATACACAAAAGCATGCTCTGTGTATGGACAATTTATAAAACGAGTTAAATTGTTGACAAGCGGATTAATAAAGCAAAAATAAATGCAGTCTCGTTTGAAGTCTTCATTACGTAGGTTATATGGTCAATACAATGTCCTTTTCAGCAAATACAGTTAATCATTGAGTCTGGTCCTGGCTGACGTTTTTCATATCAATTGTTGGTCCATTGTTTATACACTGATTTGACGACGGATTTTTTTGTTATTTCCCGCTCATAACAAAGAGCACACGGCGGGTGTAGCCCGTCGGCAGGGGATGCTCACTCCTCCATAAAACTTGATCCAACGTCTGATTTTTTTGGAGGTTCTTGTTTGTTCTGCTTCTATTTTGTATTGTTTTATGGATTTCTGATCTTGAAAACTGTTTGTTGTCTCCATATCCTTTATTGAAAGGTCACTCAGCTCTTTATTCTTGTTATAAAGTAAAAGCCCTATACTTTTTAAACACTTGTGTTCTAAAACTATATAAAAATTCCACTTTATTTGCTTTGAACGATTATGCTGAGTAGTTAACATTTTTCCTCTTTCTTCGTCTTTACTAAATCTAAGGGCGACAAATTGTCAGATGAATGCTGCAATATAGCTTATAAATTGATGCTTCGACAAAATCTATTTTGAAGCAGATTAATTAAGCATGTTGAGACATACATTTTTTTAAAATTTATAGTGTACTTCATAAATATTAACATCTATTTAGTCAATGTTTATTGTAAGCATACCGAGCTTGATAAAAAATTTGATTATAAGAGAAAATCGGAGAAAGTAGTCAGCGGGCCGTTAGTATGATAACCTTGACCGGCGAAATATTTGACCCGCACTCTGTCTCCATTCTGAATATTCAGCACCACCAGATTGGGACCTGCGTCGTTATTACCACCACCGACACTATATGTCATAGTTTTGACTTTTGTAGATCCGTTCAACACAATGTCTGCATATATAGTTTTTGAAAACCAGCTCTAAACATTTACAAAGAAGACATACATCCCGCCAACATGAGCAGTAAATATTCCATTGCTAGGATTGTATCCATTTCCTTCATTAGTAATGACACGAGGAAATACAAGCGTCCCGCTGTTCCATGAAGAGTTGCCTGAGGACACTGTGGCAGAAAAGGCTACATTCTTTGAAATACCTACAAATATTATTTTAATGTCTTAAATTTAATGTGTTTAATTTGACATGTAAGGTTTTTCAAATTATTTGAAATTGAGTGCGACCAAGTAAAATATTAACTTCTTGACTGGCCTGGGAAAATGAAAAATAAAATGAAGAAATGAAAGTTTTCTCCTCCTTAACATGAAAACATCTAATTTGTTTCCATACCAAAAACACAGCTCTGTTCATTGCCCGTGATTGAATGGGCTTGTATCAAGGCCTTTGAACATATCATTTATATATGTGATAAAAACAATAGAGTGTACATGGATACTGAGTTTTTTTTATTTCGTACACCTCCTAATCAATCGGTTAGGCCATATTGTTTAGGAGATGTAAACATTTATTCAACATAAATGGTTGAAATAAGTCTGATTTCAAATTATTTCCAGTCCTTATGATAAAATTACAATAAATATGCATAATTGAATGCATGTTTTGTATATATAATCTATACTTTTGCAGAAAAATGCTTTTGATGTGCTCTTTAGAACTGCGCAGCTACAGAATTCAGCAGAGCCTTAAAAAATCCAAAAAAAAAATATGCAAAGTGTCTCTACAACCATTTGTTGAGAAATTGTCTAAATTTTGCACTTTTAAATGGTATTTTCAAGTTCAATACAGGGTACTGTTGTTTTCAAAATGAGTGTAAAGAACCATGAAAGTAGTTCATGGATAACAGCAGATGGTTTTATTTTTAGCAGATATTTTTTTCCAGACCTCTTATTAATATGGAGGTACATAATAATCTTTAAAAAGTAGAAGAGAATTACATTTGGAACATGTCTTAAATGATATGAACACTTTTAAAAGGGGAATTGTGTTATTTTGTGACTTAAAGTAATGTATCGAACAGTTCTTAAATAGTATACGTGTTGATAATTTAAAAATCTTCAACTTTTCGATTCCAGGCAAGGAAAATTGAGCTCCATCAAATGTAAAAATTAAGAATTTGTAAGCCTGCCTCTTTCGTTACTCTTCACTAAGATATTGACAGTGGTGAAGGGAAAATTTCAGGAGTACTGTGCAACAATATATTCAAGAAGTGGTGTGAATCAGATGTGGATACTCAAAAATTCCAAAGAACTTTTGGACAATTTGAAATCACAAGATTTTACCAAAATTAACAGCTTATAAACTTATGACTTACAAACTTTATACACTTTATACACAACCATTCCCCACGACAAATTAAAGTCCAAGCTTTTTGATATCATTGACAGCTGCTTTTTCAATAAAAATGGAACTCGTAAATTTGGTTACCTTGTCATTGGTCATTTGCAAAATTATTTTGTTAAAACACATTCTGATTGCACGCAAAAGTACTCTGAAGTTCACATCAAAGAGATGCTTGAGTTTCTGATTGACAATATCTATGTGGTTTTTGGAGACCAGGTATTCCAACAATCTATTGGAATTCCCATGAGTATTAATTGCGCTCCGCTATTAGCGGACCTATTATCGTATTCATATGAAGCAGAATTTGTGCAAAATCTTATGCGTGAAAAGAAGAAAACACTTGCTTTGGCCTTCAACTCGATATTTAGATATATCGACGACGTATTGTCAATTAATAACTGAAATTTCCATTCTTATGTGGATACGATACATCCTGGTGAACTTGAGATAAAAGATACTACAGAGTCTGACACATCTGTTTCATACTTGGATATTTTATTTGAAAAAGACGTTAATGGTAATCTCACAACCAAACGTTATGATGAGCGTGATGACTTTAAATTTTCTATCGTCATCGTCCCTTACTTATGCAGCAATATACCTTCATCACCTGCATACGGCGTTTATATATCTCATTTGATTCGATACGGAAGAGCATGCTCTACGTATGAACAATTTCTAAAACGAGGTAAATTATTGACAAGCAAGTTGACGAAACAAGAATATCAGCAGTCTCGTTTAAAGTCATCATTTCGTAAGTCTTATGGTCGATACAATGACCTTGTTCCCGATCATGACAATTGCAAGGAGCACATGGCGGGTGTGACCGGTCAGCAGGGGATGCTCACTCTTCCATGGCACATGATCCCACCTCCATATCATTCAAGGACATTTTTCTGCGAGGTTTTACATTTATTCTTAAGTTAAATGTTGGTCTCCTTTTGTAGTCCCCATTACCCTACCCCATGTAAATATTATTTTCTTAATTGACAAGATTGTCAAAACTTCAACTGCATGCAAGTTTTTAAAGTTTATGATCATTTAATGTCGAATACTTTGTTAAGCTTAATCATTGATGGCACATGTTCTACTAACAATGACTGAATTCATGTGTATGTCATTAAACATTTAAATAAATGTACGTTTTAGTGTTGTATCATAATTTATTTTTCGGTTATCTAAATTATTATTATAAGAATGAATCACTCTTTATTGCAGGCAAGTGTACAAATAATTTAAGCTTTTTTTCGACTAAAAAGACATAAAATTCAAATATTATTATGTGTTTTGGGATTCACAATGTATAATACTTCAGCTTAAGAAATATAAATTGACAAGAATATGATATACTTTATTTAGAATTTAAGCACAGTAAGAAAATGTTTGTAACGAGGATACATGAAATACAAAGTTTCTGATTAAGAATATGCCAACAAGACACACAAAAGACAGCATCGCCAAAGTTTGATTGTTAAAAGTATATTCTACAACAGCAAAATCGGTAGTACGATTTTTAATTACACTTTTACATAAGTCAAAAAGGACATTCTAAAGGATATACCTACTTTGTCTCAAAAAGATGGTAAAGATCAAAACCCTTGTTTATATTTTTGTTGCATTTAAAACATTTGTCCCTGAACTGATCAGCTTTACCCAAATCCTCCCACAGAAAGCCAGATGATAAAAGGACTTTTGCTTACCTTCTCCACAGACATGTATGTTGTAGATGTTTCACTTTCAAGATTAAAAAGGTATTGTTTAAATACTAGTATATATCTAATTCATATACAAATCCTGTAGTAGTTAACAACATTTATAAAGTCGTTTCTATATTGTAGTCTACTTTCAATCACTTTGCGGAATAGAATATATATGCATATATAGTTAACGACCATAGTATGCGCAATGCCCTTTTGCAGACCAAACTATGTAAGAAAACCAGAGAAAGTAGTAATAGGACCATCATAGTAATAGCCTGAGCCAGAGTTATGTTTGATCCACACAGCGTCTCCCTCCTGAATGTTAGCACCGCCAGGTTTGGACCTGATTCATAAGAATCATTATTATTGTAACTATGGGCCATTGTTCTGACTTTTGTTGATCCATTCAATACAATGTCTACATAAATATATTTCCTATCATAACTCTGAACATTGACGGAAAAGACGTACCTGGTACATCCCGGCGATAAGAGCAGTAAATATTCCGTTACTGGGGTTGTATCCAGTCCATTTATTGGTGATGACGGAAGGAAATACCAGTGTTCCACCGTTCCAGGATGAGCTGCTGGAGGACACTGAGGCGGAGAGACCTACCTTCTTTGCCTTACCTACAAATTCAATTGAGGTTTAAGGTCTTAATTGTTTAACTCAAGATGAAAGGTGTCCAATTATTTGAAATTATGTGCGATCAAAAAATTGATTTCTTGACTGGGATGATTTATAAAAATAGAATTAGAAGTTTCCTTCTCCTTTCTTAGGAAAACACGATTGTCCTTTCTTAAAACACAACTCTAGTCATCATCTTTTATTAAATGAACTTGAATCAAGACGAGACATGTTTTTTCATGTCTTCTAGCACTTTTTTAATCTTTGATTACCGTGGTATAAGGATCTGATTATAAAATTATATTTCTTTAAAAAGAATATTTGCATTTTTACTACATATCTAATAGATATATTAATGTTTACGATCACACCCTTTATTAGCCCAAAACACTGATTTCAGCAAGAGATCTGAAGGCCAAAGAGCTGATACTGGTGAATCAGGTTAATTGTTTTGAGCATATTTTATCGCATAATTCATACAAAGGAATTGGAAACAAGTTCTTGCAACATAGAAAAATCTTTACAGGTTGATGAAGGATAAGATACGGAAAAGATTATGTATTAATATCTATCTATAAATCAACTTAATATAAAAATCTCATTTAAAAAAAACCTGTTACATGTAGGTTATTTGTCACATTCATTCTGAACACCTCGAAAGACGACATGTTAGAAGACAGTTGCAGTTGGTCATGCTTGAATTGTTTCACTTCCGCCATCAGCTCGTCTAAAGTTTTATTGATGTTGACTGAAATGCAAAAAAAAATGTGAATGAGTTTTAATGATGTAAACGGTGAAGATAACGAACAGTAATTCATCTCAAATAGCAACTCAAACGAAAAGAATTCAGTATTTTTATTTACATTATTTCTTATTCATGTAGCTATATTCCATAATCACCTGTACATGGTGAATGTTATATGGTGTTTAATTGTCTTTCAACTTATTCTTTTATCAACCGCATGGAATGAGTACTAATAATTGTGAAACAGAGCTAACTTTCTGACAAATACGTTTACATTTATGGAATTTCATTATCTCATATCAAGCTAGCAGTGTGTTAACTTAATTGTTGTACTAAAGACCTTGTTAGCAAATACAACCTATCAATGGGTCGATTTTGACTGATTTTGTTTTATATCCTTTGTCTGAAATTTGTTTTAATACTGAATTTAACCACCTAATTTTTCATTTACTCAATCAATATGTTGGGCTTACACGCCTTACAGTGGGTGTGACCGCTTAACAAGGGGTGTTCAATACTCTTAAATCTGTTTCACACCATTTCTAGAATATGCTGAAACACAGTCTCTTTGAAGTCAGCAGTTAATATTTTTGTAAGGGGTAAGAATAGGGGCTTGATTAGGCATTTGCTGCATCCTGCAAAGTATCACATTTAAAGTACTTATTTACAAAATTTTTAAAAAATATTATTAAATAAAAACCGAAATTAAAATACATCACCGATGTCTTCGGAGTCAAGAACATTAAAATGTTTATGTTATTTCCAGAAATTATCCGAGTGTGACGTATATATAAAACGATTCCAAATGGGCACTGTTACATTACGTTAATGACCGGAAACAACGGACAATTAACAACAACAATGGATTTCATTTGAACGTTGCTCCCATTTCTGCAATATTAATTCCCCGTAGAATTATATTCTGTCATTTCAATGAACCAAGCAAAGATGTTCGTACAGGCTGTATCTTGTTTCGTTGTAAATATAACCGCTTGATGTGAATTGAGAATTTTTCTGGAGTTTGAATAATTACAACAAAATCTGCGTGATTAATATCCTACATCTTGATTTTTGTGGAGAAATAGTACCTAATACACTGTTATACTTAGTTTTTTTATGATTGATATATACCCTCTGAAATACTAGTAAACCGAAACAATAAACAAAATTACGGAGTAAATAACTAAAATCTAGTCATTTTGGTTAAGAAAACATCTTTTAATTTTTCCTATGCTCATTTACATTTTTCTAAAGGATACAGGAAAGTTAATTAACTTAAAAACAGTTGATTCAACAAAGATTGAATTCAGCATTTTTTTTTTCCAGGTTACAAAGTCCACTTACCACTAACGAGACTTGAAACATTCGACAATGATGCCTGAAAAGAGGCAACCAGCGAAGATAAGTTTCTTTCCTTTGCCTTGCTCCTCTGTAACTCAGAATCAAGTCGTTGGTTTTCTGATTTGAGATCCTCTACCTTTGCCTCCAACTGAGAAATTCTAGATCCCGTGGATTCCTTTAATGTCAACACGTCCTTCATCAGGGACTGAAAATTACTCGTCAGGGTTTGAACAGTATTCGTTAAAGACATCCGGATAATGCTTTCTTAATTAAGAAGGTGACGGAAAGTGTCTGATTCTTGAGAATCACCATTAGTCACGAAAGTTCTGGACATGCTGCCAATAGTTTGGTCTGACAGCAATGAGAGAGCAATTAAAAATCGAATCAAGCTACAAAGTATGCACATTCTTAGTATATAAATCATATTTTCAGTCTTCTGTGTAATATCCTACCTAAATGTATCCTGCAAAATATAAGCAAACACAAGGTTTTATATGTGTATACTTGGGGTTCTACTTGAGTTCACTGCTCAGCAGTTGGATGCATTTGATTGGATATACGTATGTAAGATGAATCCTGTCCAATGATATCAGTAAGAGCTTACTAATTTTTTTGTGATTTGATTATGTATTAGACATACATATTCCAACATTCCTTTTAGAAAATGAGACTTTTTATTTAAAAAAAAAATTACAAAATATATTTGAAATATTTATGAAAGTGTCTTACGTTCATGACTTAATCAGTGTATTCAATTTGTATTTTGGGAGAGCTTAATCATGTTAATCGTTCCAGGTAGTGGTGTTTTATTTACAGTCGATTTGCAATCGTTATTTTTATTATATACCTAATGCGTATCACTCAAATTTACTGTTGGTTTTATGCAATCACGTGACGTCGTGATCCGACTTTCCGGATCACCACACTGTGGTTTTCTGAATCCATATCACCACCCTCTGAAACTGATGACGTAGTACGCAGAAATATGACATTTTTCTTGCGCATTAAAAAGTCCTTTGTTTTAATGCTTTGTTTCTTGGACTAATATAATACCATTGATCTGTAAAGAATCATTTTAATATATTTAGCCAGTTATAAGGGGGGTATATGATAAATTTATCCTTATAACAGTAACTTGATCCGAAGAGTAAAGTAGCATATAATATATATGTATCAAATGATTCTCTGTTTAAACTGTCCTTTGAATTTCTTTTACTCAAAAGTAAAGTGTTTCATATTATGATACAACTCAAACTTATTGTTGTTATTGTAAGAGTCAGACAAATATCACGTTGTCGATATACACATCAAAGATCATAAACCCTCCGCTCACTCATGAAGAATGTTTCTTTCACTCTAATGATTTTCAAATAGAAATATTTTTGTTTTAAAAAATACAATCAATTAAAGTATACATTTAGCTTGCAGGGCAAAAATAGACAAAAAAGACACTTCAAATTGACAAATATATAGAGAAATGAGAGACATTTATGCCATTAAGAGTTACCTTTCTTATTAGAGTGTAAATGAACCTTAAGGAAGCTCAAACAACATTGAATTTTTTTTTTTTTTGATATTGAGAGAATAAATATATAAAGGTATAGGTTTTCAAGTTAATTTTTTAACGCAGGGTACCTCTCATATTTTTCCAGGAAAGATTTTAAATACAATGAAGTGGACAATATATATTCTACAGGTATTTCCAATTGTCTCCTTTACTTTAGAGTTTCTTTCTTCAATTTTACGTCGCCACAGTGCAGTGGTTAGAGCGTCTACTCTAGAGTCGCGGCGTAAGGAGTGGATCCTTAGGTCGTGGGTTCGAATCGGAGGAGTGATAATAGGGTCATCAGTGTAATAACCTGTACCAGAGTAATATCTAACCAACACTGCTTTCCCTTCTGGATATTCAGCGCCGCCATATTGGGACCCGCGTCGTCATTATCACTACCACAATCAGCTGTCTATCAAAGTCAGAGTCTGTCTTTTCAGTCATCAGTACTGATCCACCGGGACCAGTAGGAATGTGTCCGTCAGTAAATGGTGAACTATTGGTTACCTTGAAAGTTTTTTTAATTACTGTTTGATACCTTTACAGGCGAAAAAATCTTATGGGACACATTACAGTGAAAGGTGATGTCATCAATGAGTATGAGTACAAGAAGGACGGTGAGACCAGACTGTCGAGAGGGAGAGAGATTGTGCATAGAGAATAGTAACGGCGATATAACTTCTGCGTAGCTTGCACATACCGAGAGAGAGAGAGAAGGAGAGAGATTGTGCTTAACAAGAACGGTCGCTTTGAAACGTGGCAGTTAGATTCAATTACTTGATAATCATTATGAGTAGATTTCACAGTAGGTATTTTTTTCTGTATAACTTGTAACTTTGTCAAACTCTAACGTGTTTGTTATGTAATTAAAAACTTAAAGAAATTTAACGCATTAATGGTGTTTTATTATCAACATACATCTGAAGGTTCTACAGCTCCCAGAGAATTAAGTCATTTAAAACGTGTCCTCATTTCTTATCTAATAAGTTTTTTACTTCTTTATAATCAGTGAATTATGCACATATATCAGTATTTACCCTTTTCTAAGTAAATTCCTTACCAAATTAGTTGCACTAACTGTTTTTCAGTCCTTTCCGAATGCACTCTGATTTTGACATCCTGGACTAGAAAATATTGAACTTTTGGTAATAACTTTTGCTTTAGAAGAGACAAAGCTTTCATTTTTTTAGGTCACCTGAGTAACTCAGGTGACCTATTGCTATCTGTTTTTGTCTGTCGTCGTCCGTCGTTCGTCGTCCGTCGTTCGTCGTACGTCGTCCGTCGTGTGTTAACATTTGAACATTTTCAGCTTCTTCTCTGAAACCACTGAACCAATTTCAACCAAATTTGGTATACAGCATTTATGGGTGAAGGCAAACAAAAATTGTGAATTTTATGGTCCCCGCCCTCCTGGGGCCTGAGGGGTGGGGCCAAAACCACCAAAATTATTGCAATCTTTAAAAATCTTCTTCTTTACTCCTGGACATCAAGCAGGCAAACTGTTGGCATGAATGTAATGAGCATTGAGTCCTCTACTAAAATTGTGAAATTCATGGCCCCAGGGTCAGAGGTTTTTGTGCTAGGGCGGGGCTATATAGATTATATAGTAAAATGCAATATTTCTTTGAAAATCTTCTTCTCTGCTCTTGGGTATTAAGTAAACTAACTAAATACATAGTTATGTTGAGAAAGAGTGCCTCTACCAAAATTGTAAATTTTATGGCCCCAGGGTCAGGGGTTCTGGTGTTAGGGCGGGGCTCTATTGATCATATAGTGAAAATGCATTTATTCTTTGAAAATCTTCTTCTCTGCTACTGGGTATTAAATGAACTAACTAAGTACATAGTTATGTTGAGCAAGAGTGCCTCTACCAAAATTGTGAATTTTATGGCCCCAGGGTCAGGGGTTCTGGTGTTAGGGCGGGGCTCTATTGATCAAATAGTGAAAATGCATTTATTCTTTGAAAATCTTCTTCTCTGCTTCTGGGTAATAAATGAACTAACTAAGTACATAGTTATGTTGAGCAAGAGTGCCTCTACCAAAATTGTGAATTTTATGGCCCCAGGGTCAGGGGTTCTGGTGTTAGGGCGGGGCTCTATTGATCATATAGTGAAAATGCATTTATTCTTTGAAAATCTTCTTCTCTGCTTCTGGGTATTAAATGAACTAACTAAGTACATAGTTATGTTTAGAAAGAGTGCCTCTACCAAAATTGTGAATTTTATGGCCCCAGGGCCAGGGGTTCTGGTGTTAGGGCGGGGCTCTATTGATCATATAGTGAAAATGCATTTATTCTTTGAAAATCTTCTTCTCTGCTTCTGGGTATTAAATGAACTAACTAAACACATAGTTATGTTGAGCAAGAGTGCCTCTTTCAAAATTGTGAATTTTATGGCCCCAGGGTCTGGGGTTCTGGTGTTAGGGCGGGGCTCTATTGATCATATAGTGAAAATGCATTTATTCTTTGAAAATCTTCTTCTCTGCTTCTGGGTATTAAATGAACTAACTAAACACATAGTTATGTTGAGCAAGAGTGCCTCTTCCAAAATTGTGAATTTTATGGCCCCAGGGCCAGGGGTTCTGGTGTTAGGGCGGGGCTCTATTGATCATATAGTGAAAATGCATTTATTCTTTGAAAATCTTCTTCTCTGCTTCTGGGTATTAAATAAACTAATTAAGTTCATAGTTATGTTAAGAAAGAGTGTCTCTTCCATAATTGTGAATTTTATGGCCCCAGGATCAGGGGTTCTGGTATTAGGGTGGGGCTCTAATGATTATATAGTGAAAATGCATTAATTCTTTGAAAATCTTTTTCTTTGCTCCTGGAGTTTATGCCAATGATCCAAGTATATATATTTATGATGAAGAAAAGTGCATCTAGCAAAATGGTTATTTTTTATGCCCTCTGGTCGGGGGGGGGGGGGTTCATAGTCTGAAAATTAATTAATGCTTTGAAATCTGCTCTTTAGTATTAATCAACCATTTTATGATAAAATTTGCAAAATTTTGAAATATGTGGCCCCAGGGTCAGTGGTTCCTTTGGGATGAGGTGCACAACTGGTTTTAAAGTGGAAGTGCATTTTCTCTTTGTTACTCTGATCTACATCTGGGTATTAGGTAAATAGAGTAAGCATGCTAAGTTTATAATTATGATAAGCATTGGTGCCTCTTTCAAAATTGTGAATTGCAAATTTCATGGCCTCTGGTTTAAAACACGAACCAATTTTAATTGTTTGAAAGTTGTTGCACGATACTCAGGTGACCTATAAGGCCCGTGGGCCTCTTGTTTCATTTGTGCATGACTTATGACTTATGACTCGACTTTTCTGCTATTTTACTGATGTTTGACGCAGTATCTGACAACTTCAATGTTTGTCATACTTTTTTAAATACAACAATTTATACTCAACAAAAAAAAGAAACACATATTCAGATTTAACATAATGATTTAATTCTTCAATTCACATCTTTTTTTTTAATTTTTTTATTTTTGTTTAGTAATGCGTTTTCTGATAAAATTCAAACGTGACTCATTTTGCAGTATTGAAAAATTAAGAAGAATATCACAACTTTGCTCGGTCTATACAAGGTAAGAACCTTATGACAGTATTACAGTGAGTTTCAATATCGTGTATGTCCTAAGTTTGCATCAATTGCAGTCTGGACACGTCGTGTCGTAGAGTTAATAAGGTTGTTGATGATAACCTGAGGGATATTATTCCATTCCTGCAACAACGCCTGCACTAGATCCTCGATGGTGGTTGGTGGATTTGGGCGACGTCTGACACGTTTATCCAGCTCATCTCATAAATGTTCTATCAGAAGGTCTGGTGAGAACGCTGGCAGTGGAAGAATATCTACGTTGTTCGTCTGTAGCAATCGGAGCAAATCTTTGCGACATGTGGCCTTGCGTTATCCTTTTCCAAAGTCAAATTGTGTTGATAGACAAATGCAACAACCAAAGGAGAAAAGTTTTCATCTCGATATTTTACTGCATTCATATTGCCATGAATGACATTGAGCTGTGTTCGTCTTCCTTAAGCAATACCTCCCCACACCATAACGTTTACTCTACCAAAGCGATCTCTTTCAATAACACAACAGTCTGCAAAACATTTCTTTTTCCGGCGATATACACGTGGACGACCATCAGTTCTATACAAGCTGAATTTCAACTCATCTGGGATGGCAACTTGATGCCATTGTTGTCGCCTCCAAATTCTAGGGACATGCCGTCTTAATCATTCCATCTGTCCCTGGCTACGTCTCAGTGTTCGCGGAGTTCTGATGTACGGATGTCGTGCCCGAATTCCAGCTCCTCGCAATCTGTTACGAACAGTTTGGGCACTTATACGCCGATTTCTCTGTCCGGCAATTGTAGCAGTAGTTTCTACAGCAGTTCTGAACCGATTGCGCAGGTGCTGAAGGCGGATCTGACAGCCCTGCCTGGGTGTGGGTAGAAACCCACGGATGGCCAATTCCTGGTCTGTCAACCGTGCTTCATAGCTGATGGAGACGTGCGTTTAACCGCTGCACAGTCGATTGATGAACAACAAATGCAATGGCAACTTTCTGTTCCGTAGCTCCCGCTAGTAGTATCGTTACAGCCTGATTGTGTTAATCTTTGTTCAAACGTGGCATCGCAGCATCAAACAAGCAGTAAAATCTTAAATATGGGTTTCATAGGAGTATTGAAAGTTTCTCTAAATCAAAAATATCAATGACAATAGACACCTGATTTACAAGAAATCGTGCAAAACTTTCTTTTCTTAAAAATATCCAATCAAGCAAAACGTTTTGACTCTTGGGTTTTAAATGCCCATGTTGTTTTTATGTTGTTCTTTAAATAGGTCACCGGTATTTAATGATACAAATGATAGTTGTTTATTGTACTGTTTCAAAATTTCTTTGATATATAGAAATTATGCGTCTCTTTTTTTTGTTAAGTATACGAGGGCTGTTCAATAAATAATGTCCTGGGTGCTCGGACAGAAGCAAAAGACGTTTTTCAATGATTTAGTCTTCATGATTTAACTTATTAATCTCTTTTAATTAAAACACATGTTCGTAACATTTTTATCCAATCTCTGATTGTTTTTAGAACTCATTTTTGGATATAACCCTTAGTATACTGGAAAATGGCAGATCCAATGATTTCTTGGACTTGTTTCGTCCTTCTGAAAGGTGTTTTTACAAGTCTGGAAATAGAAACAAGTCAAAAGATCAAAGATCTGGCGAATTTTGTTTATGTGAAAAAATATTAACTTTCTGTTTATCACGAAAACCCCTTTGCTCCTCAGGGCGTGTGGGTTTGGACACTGTCATGAAGAAATTTAATGTAGTGGATTCCTGATTCTGGGTCCTTCCTCTAATAAACCTTTTTATTTTTTTGCAAAGAATTTGCTTTCCAGCCTCCTCCAGAAATTAAACTGTCTCCCCGAATACGAATATGAACAACAATACCAATAATATTTAAGAAAATTGCATATAAATCTGTCTTTGTGCTCTTGCAATTCTTTGCTCTTGTCAGACCTTCGCTGTTTTTATCAAGTACAGCTTATGGTAAATTTTGTTTTGAGGGTTTTAAGCAATAGATTCAAGTTCCATTATCTGTTCGAATATCAAACAAACGTGGATAACTGCAATTACTGATATTCTAAAATAATTGTTAAGACATTCGTACACGCTATGGTTTTCACTTATTTTTCAAAATATAGGGTGACCTTTGAGTACTAAGCTTTTTTACCGTCAAACGTTTCTTAAAAACAGTGTAAACTACTCCCGAAATGATGTCTATCAAATTTGCTATGTACCTTAAAGTCAATCATACATCATCAAATATTATTTGATGAAATTTTGCAAACAGTACATAAGTTGTTGTAATTTTTGCTGGCAAGGACGGTACCCATTTTTGATGCTCATTAAATAATTTTTTTATCATTGAAATCCACCTGCTCCTTTGTCTATAAAACAGGAATTGGTTGCTGTAAATGTCACATCTCTTTGGGATTTTTAACAAGTTTTATAGCAGCTTTAATGAAGCTTTTATTTTCACTCTAGTTTACTTATTCTTTACCATTCATTTATAATGCAGTGTCTCGAATACTTTTGATTTCCAGCTTCTCACAATGAAACTATGTGATGGAAAGTGGTCACATAAGCTGTTATAAATTCATTAAAGTTTAAATAATGAGAGAAAGTCAAGCTTAATGTCATATGATATCTGTATTGTTTGTCATACAGTTCAGGACATTATTTATTGAACATCCCTCGTATATCTTTTTTGTATAATTTAAAATACCAAGTTAGGGATGTGTAATTGAACAATTAAAACAATATTCAAAAAACTACAGCTGCAATTTTTCAGCTTATAAATTTATGTTTAGGCAAAGTCTATTTTGAAGGAAATTAATTCAGCATGTTGAAAAATACATTTCTTTTAAAGTTATGGTGTACTTCATGTATAAACATAACATTATATATACCCTACAGTAATTATACAATAATTATTTTTATTCGGAACTAGGCATAATTTAACAAAGAGTAATTAAAGCTAGTAGTTTAAGCAAGTTTAATAGCGTAATACCTGTTCTCATGCACCTTTCATTAATGTGCCTGAATTAATTTACAAAACGTAATCATGGCGGTGTTCTAAAAAAAATCTTATAATTTGATAATCCTATACTCAGATACTGTGCCCAGTAAATAATTTTTTGCAGTATAGTGCAACCACAGAAATTGAAAACGTAAAATAAAGTTTGCTACCTTTTAGGGATAAAATTGCAAAAATTTCCAACCGCAGAAAATACCCGTCATAACGTGATTCGCGCATGGGCAGAAAGGTTTCAGATGCGCGTTGTAATCGGAGAGGACTACTCAACACTAAAACCCTATATCATAACTTTTTATTCTGATTGTTCGCGAACTTTTTGATCACCCCTCGTACGAATACAATAATACATAATCAAAAATATCAAAATATCAAAATATAATAACAGACTTTAAAAATACAGATTAGTGTTCTTGTAACGTATTAGAGTGTAAAATGTATTTAAGCAATAGATAAAAAATATATAGATATACCAGATATTAAAAAGTAAATAACACTTTCTGCAGCTGTTGAATTCGCTATATCAGCTTTTGATCAGCTATCAACCTCAAAACTAAATTTAACATGACATAAAGATCGACTTTAAAAAATCCAATTATGGTGTTTCACATTAAATAGATTTTAGAGAATGAGGGTAGCTGATAATATTAAAGCTGTTTTCGCTGAACATTAAAATGAGTATGTTTTTTTTACATATTAAAATACTTTGTTTATAAACTGGATTATCTTCGTACAAAAGTTTTATAGTTTGGTACATGCTCTACTGATAAACTTAACTCATACATATGCCTGCAAAAATACTTTATATCCAAAAAATCACTCAAACATGTTTGCTAAAGTTTTATTTTCCAATTCTTATATGAATTTTATTAAAAATTTTAACTAACTCAATAATCTAATGCTAAAATTTTATTTTCAAATTCTTATAAGAAAATTATTATCATCTATTAATTTAAAGAATTATATCATTTCAGGTTTGGCCTTAAGTATTCACTTCACTAGATGTTTTTCGTCCTGGTATCCATTGGCCTGTGTTTGCTGTAATTTTCCTTGTGTGTCTAACCTCGCTTGAAGAATGTCAGCATGACAATCCATTTCACCGAATTTGTTTTCGCAATGTCATCTCGTGTGGCGTTTGCGCCGAGCCATTCAACTGATGCTAAAATTCATTGTGCTGCTGCTGCTGCTTAAAACAAACTCATTTACTGTGAAAATGTGTACTGCTTTCAACAAATTCATGAACTGGTCTGCTTTGCTTGCTTAAAACAAACTCAGTTCCTGTGCAAAACGTGTACTGCTTGCAACAAATTTTATGTACTGCTTTGCTTGATAAAATAATTTTAGTAACGTTCGCGGTTAGCCCGGAACGATAACTATATACATGTAAAGTTTATTCAAAATAAATGAAATATAATTGTAAGGTTTAAGTACCGTTCGTGGTATACCCGGAACGGCCATTATAATGCTTATCATAAGAACATGTTTCATGTTGTTTGCTGCTGCTTGTTGTAATTTGGGGTCGCCGCTTTACGCTTGGAGACCACTTGTTGCTTTTACATATGCCACGACCAACAATCGCCAATACCAAAATAAACATGTTTAAAATCATGTTTGTTTTATTTTCCTCTATATAAATAAATTGAAATTTTTAGCTAACTGAATAATTCGACACAAGCTTTTATATCTTATTTATTTACATAAAGGAATATATTTACAAAAATCTGTATCTGTAGATATTTCATGTTTATTTTTAAAAAATACATGATTTTACAAACTATTTAATGATTATACATGTACATGTTGGAAATATCATGGTTTTATAAGTATGTGTTTAAACATATTCTATTTAAAGCCAATAAGTGCACAGATTTCTCAATTATGAGCACAACATGCCACTTCAATGTTTATAATATGCACTTTGAACTTGTCACAGATAAAATCATATGAGAAACCAATATGGTAAATAATGTTATAAACTTCATTGGAGTTAATATCTTTTTATAAAAAAAATTATTTGTTGTTGTGCATCAGCATATTTTACCATCCCAAATCGATTAGAAAGAGTGTTATAAAATCGTTGTACTATGAAATTGTATATAATTATGACATTGTCATTGTACGACAATGATATCGTTATTCGTTTGTATGATATTTCATAACATAGACTGATTAAAAGGTATCACAATGCTAAGAAAAACAATGAAATAAAATAACAGATATCGAATATTGTAATTTGTCAGAGTTTATGTCAAGACAATCGTAAACAATTTCAACATAATGTTTTTTATCATAAGTGCATGACAGTTTTGTGCATGCGCACAAATGTGTTCGAGTGGTTAACATCATTTGTTTTCATTAAAAACAGAAATGGTAAAATCTTGATGAGTTTACAAGTGTTGACAGAGATAAACCTTGTATATCTTCACAAAATACTTGAACTGATTTTTAATTGAATAATATTCTCCGTAAAATTAGTACAGTATCATTCTATGAGAAAACCGGAGAATGTGCTAATGGGCCAACCACAGCAATAGCCTTGACCCGAGCGATATTTTACCCACACTGCGTCCCCTTTTTGAATAAACAGTACCGCCATGTTAGGGCCCGCGTCAAAAGAATTGCTATAGGCCATTGTTGTGACTTGTTGGTTTCCATTCAACACAATGTCTGTGTAAATTGTTTGTGAGCTATAACTCTGAACATTCACAAAGAAGACGTACATCCCGCCAATAGGAGCAGTAAATATTCCCGTACTTGGGTTGTATCCATTTCCTTGGTTTGTGATGACAGATTTAAAAACCAGCGTTCCACTGTTCCATGTAGTGTTTTGTGACGCAACGGCGGAGAAGCCTACCTTCTCTGACTTTCCTACAAATATATTTAACATTCATTGTCCTTTTTCAATCATGCTTCAAGGTGATCCAGCATATAAAAATATGCACAATTAACGGGTTCTTGAAAGCAGGAAGATTTTTTTTTAATTTTACGACACAGTGGGTGAGAAGTTCTGTGCAACAATATATTTTTAAGAAGTGGTGTAAGTCAGGTGTGGATACTTAAAAATTCCAGGATTTTTAAACTTTATACAAAACATTTCCCGCGAGAAATTAAAGTTTAGGCTTTTTGATATCATTGACAGCTGCCTTTGCAATAAAAATGGAACTCGTAAATTAACTCTAACCTTTTCATTGGTCATTTGCATAATTATTTTGTTAAAAAAAGTTTTGATTGCACGCATTAGTACTCTTAAGTTGACATCAAAAAGATGGTTGACTTTTCCGAATGACAATATTTATGTCGTTTTTGGAGACCAGGTCTTCCAAAAATCTATTGGAATTCCCATGGTACCAATTGCGCCCCGTTATTAGCAGACCTATTTTTGTATTCAAATGAAGCAGAATATGACCAAAATCTTATGCATGAAAAGAAGAAAACACTTGCTGTGGCCTTCAACTCAAGATACCGTATATCTACGGCGTATGACAATGGTAATTTCTATTACTATACACTGAATTTACGACGGATTTCCCCCTTATGTACCGATCAAGAGCATTAAAAAAGCAAAAGTAAAAGTAATTTTAAATTATTTCTGGATTGTAGCATTGTTTGTCCCAAGTCCAAAGGTGAATAACGTGACTACGGAAGGAAAGTAGTTCTCATATTAATTCAATCTTAAATTTAAACAAATTACAATAAAAACATAAAAAATATTTTGGCCACCAGATACTTTACGATTTTTTTTTCAAATAAAATGATTGGTTTTTTTAAATCAAAAATGTTTGGAAAACAATTCTCAGCGCTAAGATTTTTCATTTAAAATTCTTCAAAGTTGTTTTTTTCAACGTGTACCTCTACAAAATTACATGACTTTTGTGTTTGATAGTTAAACAAATGATTCCGTGAAAATTGACACATAGGATGACCTAACGCTTTCGAAAATCAGGGATTCATCGTTTGAAAATTTCTTCTCTTCTCAATCAACTAAACGGAATTTTGGGAATTTCCTGGAATTCAGGAATTCAAATCAAAATTTTACACATCAAAGATAGTTAACAATGAACGTGTAAATATATATCACTGAATAGTGAATACATTACCGCAAACATTCTTCGTAAAATTCATCCTGAACACCTCAAGGGACGACACGGTAGAAGATAGCTGCAGTTGTTCATTCTTAGATTGCTTCACTTCCGCCTTCAGCTCATCTAGTGTTTTATTGATGTCGACTAGAATTCAATGGAAGCATTTGAAAACCTGTTTACCCTTGAGATTTTCACAATGATATTTAACAGATAGCTTAAAAATATTTTAATACCATTTAAAAACAGATCAAATTAGACTTCAGGATAGATGATACAAACGTTTTCTTTTGAGAAGATTTATTATCATCTCACAGGCTTAGACAGCTTTTGTCTTGGTCTCTATCTAAAAACATTCTACATAATAATTTAGTTCCAGCAGTAGATTTGGATTCATTCTACAATTCTATTTAAACTTTATTCAGTTAAGACCCCATGATTTTTAAAATTCCATACAGAAAACAATTAGTTAGGAACTATATTTTGTGCCGGAAGGTATTTTAGAATAAAAAGATAAGTTTTTCAACTTTCAAAGTATTCAGTATTGTTAAGTTTGGATTCCTATTTATACATGCAGGCTGCACACAGAGTAATTTTGTGCAGTGAAATGTTCTATGCTGGTCCTAAATTATATATTACATTCACTGTCATGAATTCCATCGTCTTATTTGACAAAATCAATAAATCATGAAAGTCCTTGAAAAAAAAAACGTCGCCCAATTTAATCTTAAGATTAACACTTTTTTTTAGTAATATCTAAAAATTAACATCACAGTCCCCTAATTTATTTAATTTTCTGAATACACGAAATGATTTTAACCATTCTGCTTAAATTCAGAAAAATGTGATTACTTTCAAATGATTTTATTGCTTTCTAAATTTTAACTCCACAAAAATTACTGTTTGGTTATAAAAGTTTAATTAAATTGGAAAAAGACATACTTAAAATTTACAAATACGTTGTACGAAAGGATGAAATCTAAAATATCACTCCCCCCAGTATTTAAAGACACGAAACATGTTGTCATTGAAAAAGTACGCTGAATGATCTTTTTTTCCAAATTAATTAAATATGCATGTAGCATGAAATTTGAAAGAAAGAGACCCATATTTATTGATTATTTATAAAGTTTTACTTTTCTTAAACGCGTATATACATGCCGAAAATAAATACTTTATTCCCATATCCCTCTTTTTTTCTCCAGTAAAATATGCTATCACATAAAGGAATGAATTCAAATCAGAGAGAAAAAAAATTACCAGCAATAGAATTCTGTATAACATTTTGTGAGTTTTCGAGGTCAGACACTGATTTAAGCATTGTTTCATTTGTTGTCATTATATCATTGTTCAAGTTCTCCACAGACGTGTTCAACCTCAAAGATAATTGTTCATATTTCTCTTGCATCATTTCGGGAAATTTCTTGTCAATTTCCAAAGTGTGTTTATTTAAGTCCAGAAGGGTCACTGACAGGTATCGAACTTCCACTTTAAGATCCGCAAGGACAGCACTAGTGTTTGTCTCAAAACGTTCTCTTTTCTCTTCCAGATGTTCCACAATCTGTTGAATGTATTCGTTGACTTTGGTAAAATTTTCTGTAACAACTCTGAAAGTTTCCTCGTAGCGCCTGTTTTCAAGCTCAAGTCTTTGGTTTTCTCTTTTCAGTTTATCAACCTCCTGTTTTAAAGCGGTCGCCTCTACGTCTGTTTTCTGCTGGGATGTTTCCAATGTCTCCATACTTTTCTTCAGATCCAGCATGTCCTTCATTAAAGCGTGAACGTTCTTCACTAGTGACATTCTGATGATTGTTTCTTGGTTCAGTAACTGTCGGAAGACGTCCGTATTTTTGGAGTCCGCGTCACTGATGTCAAGTAAAGATGAACTGTTACCACTGCTGTCCGTGAATATGGACAATCCATTTATTTGAATGAGAAAAGCAAATAATAACGTAAACAGAAGTGCTTGCTTCATCTTGAAAATCAGAGAAGTGATAGCGTTCCAAGAGAATATTGAGCCTTATATACATTTGCTTATAAACTTTGACCTTTTCTATTGCATGGCACATGCGCAAATCGTTAAATTCCTTAAAACATGAGTTGACAAATATTAAAACTGTTTTCGACTCTTATTGACGTAAGTTAACTTCCTCTTTAATATTTTTGCTCTTTTTTATAATAACCTTTTAATGTTTATTTGAATTTATTTATAGATGTTTAAAATATAGAGTATAGGGGGAGTCGCCGCGTCACAACTGAACGTCAAGTTTTAAAGTGTACTTTTTTTTTTAGAATGAAAAATACAAACACAATCAAAAGATTTTTAAAAAGCACCTAACCTCTCATTTTTTTAAAAGACACAATTCAAGTCAATTTCTAGTTTTTAATTGAAAATTAAACGACGGTATTGGTATTTGTGATCATAAACATTGTTGTTTTACTTTGTTGAAGTGAACAAAGGGATTGTCGAAATGGGAAAAAACGGCTTGACGAAGTGTAATGCATTTTTGCTTCAAAATATGGGAATCATCACTAGCGACAGTTGTGTTAATAAATAAGACTCACAGAATAAAGAATATAAATGAGAGACTTCGTAAAAGATGATTTCAGCAATTTTAGTCGGATGGTGGGTCATTGAATGATCAGCAGAGGATAAAAAGACCGAAAGATAGGAGATCGGACGGAAACATTCAGTGGTGTCTGACGTTGTCCAAAAACACAGAGGGATATAGTGACATGTGAATATTTAAGTTTGTACTCTGCTACTGTTCAAAATATTTTGACAGAGGGCTTAATTATGAAAAGATTGAGTGTATAATGGTAACAAGAATTCTTAAAGGAAGTGAAAGTGGTGAAAGTCTTTGCGAATCACAAATATTTTGTAATGAAATAAAGGGAAAACGCTTAAAAGAATGACGGTGCGTATCCGTCATATGACGTTATATTTAGGTGCGGCGACTACCATAAACGCACATTGTTTAAAATCTGATATTTTGGAAGGTATACATCATATTCCTTTGAATTTTTCATGTCAGATTTGAAATTAATAACGCTTCCATCATGTATACTTTTGTTGTTTTACGTCGATTTATAGCAATTTTATCGAAGTTGTGACATTACTTTTGGATCAACCCTCGTACATGTATTACGACATTTTCTTAACTATTAAAAACGTTTATATTTATATTGATTCTTTATAAAGAAATATATTTTATTTTGGAGGTAGGGTGGGGATGGGTGTCTTTTCATTTTATAGAAAAAAGGAAGCTTATCCCTAAATATATGACTGCTTTCATGATTCATTGCTTATGCCTCAATACCTTTAGAATTTGCAAAACGTCTACTTCCAGGTCAAAGTGTTTAAGGAATAAAATAATGCCTTAAAATGTGCTCACAATACATTTTTACAAAGACCTTGATATTTTTGTTAAATGTTATTTTGGTCTCTTTTCAAGCCTTCTATATAAATCTTCGTGTATTCTTTATGCAGTAAAAGCAGTGAATTACGCATGGTCGACAACGTTCAGTTAAGGATTCATTAACATTCTATTAATTTTTCCTTTGTTCATGATCTGATCTTTACAAATATTCCATTTATAATTTCCTAAATAATTTCAACCCTCTTCACTCCTTTAGCACCATCCTTTCTGCTTTGAGTTTAAAAAAAGAATAAAAAATTCAGTTATAAAGTGGACATTCAGACAGTGTAGGGAAGAACCCAGCCAATTCATTGCGTAAATAATGGCCTTACAATTAGTATGTTAAAAGTGAGTCATTGTTTGATTTAATGATAGATTCTATTTATTGACAAGGTTAATGCATCGACCACAGAACTTGCAACATGAAGGCTTCAAACTAGACTGTTGATATCCTTGTTTCATCGACTTCTTTGTCAATGAATTTATTCTAAAATTACTCATATGCAGAGCATTTTCTTGCGTATCGATCAACTGAGAGACACTAACCCCATATGCATTTAATAATGATATATTGCTACATATAGGTAGGGGAAGTTGACGATTGAAAAGTTAGGCGTTATTGTTAGTTTATACATTGTCGTCTTTGCATAATAAAATATCCAAAAAATAACGGATGTGTCAGTCTGTCTCTGTGCATCTTTCTTTTATTCCTCTCATATAGATTTTTTTGCAAAGAACTCTATGCGGTATATTGCATATCTTTGCGCCACAAAAAGTCAAATTTTGAATTTTTTTGGAAATGTGCTGAATTCTGTAAATTGTATGAGAAATATAAATTAACAAAACATATTATAGTTTCAAAGTAGTTTATTGAAATTGTTTTTGTTTTTATGACGTCACAAACTAGTCCGATTTTTTTTTTAAATTTTTTAGAAAGAGGACTAAATTGACAACATTTCAACAATTTTAGCTTTAAAAATTATAGAGCGCAAGTTTGCTCAGGAATAATATTTACATATTTTTTTGATATTATCATTCTACACATTATATCAAAATATGGATCAGTCCTGCGCTCTGTGGCTTTTACTCAAAATACAGATGTACTATATACATTTTTTTGTAGAAATCATGGAAATTTTAAATTAACGTCATATTCATGACGTCATTTTAAACGTATGACGTCATTGCTTATGAAAATATTCAGCGCTTTGAAGTCAGCATGTATCCCCCTATTTAAGAGCCTAATGAAATATTTCTCCGTCAAAGTTTGATTTGGGGGGCAAGTATTGGTTATCACCGAATAAAGTTCTTTTGCTTCATATCAATACAAAAAATAGGTTTAGATCTGCTAATAATTGAGCGAAATTGATACTCATGGTAATTTCGATAGATTGCTAGAAGACCTGATCTTCAAAATCTACATAGACACTGACAATCAGAAACTCTGGCACTTTTTTAACATCATCCTGAGTACTCTTTTTACAATCAGAGTGATTTTACAAATAATTTTGCAAATAACCAATAACAATGTAACCGGATGTGTTTTATCTAAGAGTTCCATTTTAATTGAAAAGCATATGTAATCGAAAATCATCTATCAGACAGATCTGTATGTATTCAGGAATATGTTTGTATATTGCATTCAGTCTTAAAACATTTAACTTTAAAAATATTTTTCTCTCATTTCTCCTAATTAATAAGAAAAATGGTATTATCTCATGAATTAGAATAGTTTGCTGCTGACTTGGTGAGAACTGGGTATTTTATTTAAATGATAGTTCATTGACATAAAGTTGTTGCAAGTAAAAAAAGGGTTCTAAAAATATAAGTATTATAAGATATGAATTTCAACTTTGAATGTTGATGAGGAACATGAACCAAAAAGCTTTTCGTGAAATTTGCAGGCGTGGAGTTCATGTTCTCTGGTTTTTCAATACTGAAATTTCTTAATTGACGAGCGTGTCCTTAGCTTAACATTATTTATGCACACGTTCTGCACATTATGTTTCGTCGCCAACCAAATTAACTAGCCAAGACTAGATGACATTCAAAAATCTATATCCATTGTATTTTTTACTAAAAACTTGTTCTTAAAAGTTCCACGAAGTCTGACAAATGCTCTTCTTCCACTGAGGACAGATTGAAATATGTTCAAACTTTCTGCACTGGATACAAAGAGGCAAACCATAGCCTGATTAATTACACTAGAAAACCGGAAAACGTTGTAATGGGTATTCCTTCGCTGTAATAATTTGACCCACTTTGACACATTGCCCACACTCTGTCTCCTTGTTGGAGATTCAGCGTCAACAGGTTGGATCCAGAATCGTAGAAATCTTTACGTCTTCCCCCGTCAGACATGGTCATCACCTTCGCTCCTCCGTTATGTAAGATAGATACATACAATGTGTCACTGCTATACCCTTGGGCACTGATATAGAAAACATACTGTCCGGCCGTGGGGATGGTAAAGGTTCCTGTACCTGGGTCGTATCCACCTTCAACGTTATTGATGACCACAGGAAATGCTAGTGTACTTCCGCTTGAGATAACTCCATGACCTGTAGTACTAGCTGAAAAGGCAACCTTCTTGGACAAGTCTAAAAGAATGTAATAATGTTGAGGTAGTTCTCGTATATCGAAATCAGTGTGATAGAAAATAATTACTGTATCTGACTTCAAAGAAGAAACTATCATTATTCTTTTGTTTATAAGAAATACGAGATAATTGTTTCAATGCGAATTTCATGTTGAAGAGTTGTTCAATAAGATATGATTCTTACAATAGGAATTTATAGGAATTAATGCATACATTAAACACAATTTTTCTATCATTTCACATTTTATGATTGTACTGCATTTATCTTAAAAACATTTACTGATGGATATTCATTTTCAGTAATGACAAGCTGAAATAACATTTATGCTGATTACTATATATACTTGCTTATAAGTACGTCCGCCTATAAGTCGGTTGTATTTTTTAGGTTAATTTGGAGGGATTTGCCATTGACCTGCTTATAAGTCGGTACAATTTTTTGCCAGAATAAGTTGGCAACTTTAAATCAATGCACTGATGTTTTAACCTGGTTTCAATTAATACTTTGTACGTATGACTCGCCTATAAGTGGGACATATACTTTTGGAACAAAATTTAACTCCCCAAAAACAACTTATAGGCGAAGTACGAGGGGTTATCAATAAGTTCATGGACTGAGGCTATAAAATTAATACTATGTAGTCTGTGCTTTCAAAATGTATAAGGAACATAAAACAATAAAAAAATGAAGAAATGTTGAAAATTGTCCGACAACGTCATTGTTTTCCAATGCCCGCTTCTTCTACGTCATACACTTATTTTCATGAGATTCCCTGGATCTAAATAAGGACTTAAATCCATCTTTTTATATGATTTTACAATGTCATGAACAGCGGCTTTCAATGCATAATTATAGCGAGCGCAGCGAGCGTCGCGAAGCGACGCTCGCGAAGCGAGCTCAATAGACTAACGTGTAAGAACAGAGGAAATTCGGATTGAAATCTGTACATACGTCAGCCAAATTTCTCTGTGCAACATTCCCAGAATTCCTGCACTACCCAATGTCCTTTGCGCGAATATTGCCGAATAAATAAATAAATAATAACGTAAAGCATATGTCAGACTTTCAGTTTGTAGAAATCTTTCAAAGAAACAAGAAATAACTTTGCAATGTTTTTCGACAAAAATTGCACTAGTTCTATAGTTTCAAACAGACGCTCGGCTGTCTCCGTAAGCTCCGACGAGCTCTGTGACGTCGTATGACGTCACAGCTAGTCGAGATGTCTCGTGCGGCTTGACGTTCGAAGTGGCTGATCTCAAGTGTTTTTGATGGTACAACTGCGCTCGCCCCAACGGTCACACCGTAAAACATAATATGTTTTACGGTGTGACCGTTGGGGCGAGCGCAGTTTATTTACTATCAAAAACCTACACATGTACTGTCTATCATTCAAGAAAAAGAAAGCAAAAAGAATAAAACAAAACTATAAAAAGAAATCATTTCCCAAGCATCGGGATCGAGATTCCAAACTTCTCGGAAGTTTCCGACAAAATCGGAAATACCCGAACCGTTGAAGTGACGAAAGTATGACGTCAGATGAAAAGTTCTGTTGACTTAGGACGCAAACGCTAGTTTTATGGAAAAGAGATTGCATTTAATCGTTCTTTTCAAGTAAGTTGTTGCTATGCACCGTAACATGTTTTCCGAGTTTCACGGAAGCAACCGACATAACTTCGTCAAAATTCAAGTTTCCGGTGACGTCATTTGTATCATTTCCGAAGGGCAAGGTGAAGGCCGGTGTTGTGGCATGGGGGTATTTTTTTGAATAAGGTAAGGCTAAATCATTTCGTTAAGATTTCGGTAAGAAACAATGTTCCTTTAATTTTTTTACTATTTTTGATTTATTCGCGCAAAGGACATTGGGTAGTGCAGGAATTCTGGGAATGTTGCACAGAGAAATTTGGCTGACGTATGTACAGATTTCAATCCGAATTTCCTCTGTTCATACACGTTAGTCTATTGAGCTCGCTTCGCGAGCGTCGCTTCGCGACGCTCGCTGCGCTCGCTATTAATATTGCAAATGAATTTATGCACTGGGAGAGATCCTCCCTTGATTGTCAAAGCCACGAAGTGCCAAAATCGGCCCTGTGATTATGAGTAAAATAAAGTTTCCCAAATTGGAAAATTTATCATAGCATGAAAAATCTTAGACCTTATATCTTAAAAAACCATTGCAATTTTTCCGCGAAAACTCATGCAGGTAGATATTATAACAAGCTAAACCCGTATCGGTCACCATTTTTTAGCAATTTCAGCTACCTGTCATCAACTTGGTCACAAAATTCACTATCCCCCCAAACCTCGATCTAAAAACAATTGAAGGAATAAAAATTAATAACAAAATGAGGACAGAAAGATAAAGATATTTTTTGGATCGAGGCCTGGGGGTTATGTGTATTGTTAACTTGCTTCTTCTGCAAAAACACGGAATTTTTCATTCCATGCATTGACTTTTTGGTATGTGTCATCGAAACACCGAATTAAATTTTAAAAAAAAATTAAGAACGACCACAGGGTCTAATTACCCATTCATAAGTCTTGTTTGTTTGAAATTAGTTAGAATAAAAAAAAATGAATTAAAAAAAAAAGATCCGTATTCATAACACATATCGTATGCTGATCATGATTCTAAATATTAAACATTAATTAAATACGTACTCGTACTCCTGAAAAATGAAGATGAAGATTATTCATCTTTACAAACCAAAACAGACTGAAGAAGTTTAGATACATACAACAGTACAAGGTAAGTAGTTTTCTTCATCGATTGAAAAAACATAAAAACGTAAACAAATACCCCCACTCAAGTTACTGGATCCACCTATAGTCTGTACCAGCACGACACCGGTGTGACTTCCCTTTGTTTCAAACATGTAGTCTAAACAACTATTTCTTTGATTGATACAAATATACTGTACACAGCCAATAATTTAAAAAGCATCTTGAGTGAATATCAAGCACCAATACTTTCCTTCTTTAGTTTGTTTTTATCTCGATACACACAAAACGTCTGTAGGGGTAAGGCCTAAGAGGCACCTCCAATGGGGGAAAAAAATCAGACAAGATGTAAAAACTGAGAATAGATAAAATATATCTTGACCTTTGCTTGTCACTGATACTAAATTTAAATATATTTATTGAATCTGAGCCTCTAATTGTTATCAGTTGGACTGTACATAGCTGACATCGTTTATGACAGTATCAAGATCGTTTACGTTTCCTTGTCAACCGACACTAGGTCAACCGGTGACTAGAGATTTCGATCTATGGATATTCCGGTTCATCAAATTTTTATCAACGAATTTAAACCCTAGCGGAATACAATTAAAGAATGCATGTGAATAAAGAATTAATAAATTCGAAATAAATAAATAATGTTTGTAAACAGAAAAATGATAAATAAATCGTTGTACAGATGTGTTCCAAAAGTGACGATAATTTTATTTTTTCTCTATATATTTCATTGAAAACAACATTTTGTAAAATCACTGGCATAACATTTCTTTACGTTATTTTATCACAAATTTCTTGATAATCCAAGAAATTGTTGTAGTTGATGAAAACAATAGTTTTTGTCTGATCAGCATTGATAATTAAAAATTTTGTAATTTAAGCCTGACATGAATTTTTAAGCCACATACTCACAATGAATTTTATAGTCAACATTGATCTTGAATTTTAAAACTGATGCTAAGTGATGAATGATGTTAAGTGATGAACTATCTATTTTTATTGCAAATTAAATATATAATGATCTTTTAAAGAAATGTAACTACACATTTTCAGTTTTGAATATTGAAATAAATGATTAAATTAGACAAAAATTGACCATTAGCCAGTGATTTTACGAAATGTTTTCATTGAAATATATAGAGAAAAAAAATAAAATTATCTTCATGCACTTTTGCCACACAACTGTATCTTAAATGGGAAAATAAATGAAGGAATAAAAAGATCAATAGGGAACTTGAAGATGAATAAATGAAAGAACATTACGCCCTAAAAAACTATCTTTAAAAAAACTCCATGTTATACTCCTGTATTATTTCACCTTTGTCATCGTTATGCATGTAATAAGAAATATTTTTGTCAAGATATGTTTATTAATGCTCTTTCAATCAATTACAAAAATAAACTAAACGATACAAAAAATAATTGTAAGAGAAATAAATTACTAATTACAAAAACCTAAATAGCTTAAATTAATAAACAATTAATCAATTTTAATGATTAAAAGAAATATATACAAACTCTTTTTATTCTAAGTTTTCTTGTCTGATTACTTTTAAAATGTTTAAGTCAAACGAAATTGAAAAGAAATAAAGTCTTAAAAAATTAACATGAACTTTTAAATAATTGAAAAAGTGAGCATTTCAATGTTACTTACATGCTTTGTTTTATTTACAGAATGGAGCTAGTTGACGACAGAAAGAGATTCCCATGTGTTTTATGTAAGAAAAGAACCAAGCCAAATGACAGAAGGAAATGCGAAAGCATTGAAATAAGAAGATTTCTGAGGAAAACTTTTATGGTGGATGCTAGACCAGTGGATGTGTTATGTAATACTAGTAAATGCAGACACTACTACTACAAAAACAAACAAGTAAAACAAAAACCTCCTGTTCATACAAAATCTGACACTGAACCTCCAGGAAACTCATCATGTCTAAGTCCACCATCTGTTACCCTGCCTCTTCAAAGGACTGTTTCTTCCCATGCCTACTGCTTTATATGCAAGCGACCTGGACCGAAGCTCATCGTTGTGCCAGTATCAGCAAGACTCTCTGCATTCATTCACAAAGAAGTGATTATTCCTTCAGGCAGCAGGTGTTGTCCCTCACACATTGCAAATGATGATTTCATCACAGGAGCACTGGATAACTTACAGACAATTGAAACATCATTTTTGAACAGAAGTACCATCGTAGACCTCATCACCAGGATAAGGAATTATGCAATTCAGAATTGTACATCCAAATTCACATTTGATCCTTCATACCTTAACAACCTGGATTACATCACTCTTACTGGAATATCTAAAGACCAGTTTGCAGATCTGCATCAGGAGATCAAATCAGAAATTAGAAATACACCCAGTAGAACATCAACAATGTCTCTAGGAATTTTTCTACTGAAAATGCGATCAGGAATGTCAAACCAGTTGATGTCAACCATATTTGGCATTTAAAAGTCATCCATACGAAGAGCAATTTCAACTGTCAGGACTGCACTGATGAAAAAGTTTGTTCCGCAAAACGTGGGATTACAACATATATCTCGCCAAGATGTGATAGCAAACCACACCAGACCACTGGCCCAGTCTCTCTTTGGAAATGTGACACAAAGTCAGGCCATCGCAGTCCTGGATGGGACTTATATATTCATCCAAAAAAGCAACAATTTCCAATTCCAAAGAAGGACATACAATATGCATAAAGGCCGACCCTTGGTGAAGCCTATGGTTGTTGTCTCAACGGATGGATATTTCCTGACAGTAGTGGGTCCCTATCTTGCTGACAGTCGAAACAACGATGCAGCCATCCTGAATCATATGTTGAAATCTAATATAGAAGACATCAAGAACTGGTTTTAGGATGAAGATATATTCATAGTTGACAGGGGATTCCGTGATGCTCTTGGAGTTTTGGAGGAGTTTGGGATTAAAGCCTACATGCCTCATCTTCTTGCTAAAGGGGAAAGACAAATGCCGACACCTGAGGCAAATGCCAGTCGTCTGGTTACAAAGGTAAGTACATGCATTGATTTGAGTTGCCAACTTAAAAAACTGCAGTGCAGCAGAAAATTTGATTTTAAAAAATCCTAATTTTAAAGCTTTTCATCTGGCCTGATGTTCAGTTACTGAGCATAGGGATTTATTGCAATATAGTCTTTGTCTTGATACCCATTTAAAATTTTTATTTACATGATTTATTTCATGCTTTTCCATTTCAACATTTATTAACAGATTCGTTGGGTTGTTGAGGCGGCCAATTCCAGGATTAAGCGCTGGAAATATCTTGCACATACCCTCCCAACAAACCAGGTGCCCTTCATAGGGGACTATGTGCGAATTGTGTGTGCTATTTCCAATAAGTATTTACCACCCCTTTCTACAGGAAATGCAGATGATGATGAAGCTCTAGCAAACAAGATGCAATACCTGTCAAAGAGAGTAAATAGTCTGAAGATATTTGTGGAAGAAAATGCACTTGACAAGAGGTCATCCAACTGGGAAGTTTCCTCCGATTCTTTGAATTTCCCCAAGCTAGATGAAGAAGAACTTAGAAATTTAACTTGTGGAGTCTACCAACTAAGGCTTTGTCCAAGTTATATTCAAGAATACATTGAAGGTGATGCAGACATCTTGGTCCATAAAGAACATCCTGGCTTAATTCGAGTGAAGTTGCAGAGTAGGCACATATCATCGAAGAAGTATATGCTCTGGATTCAATACACGGAATCAGCAGTCACTGCTTGGTATTGTAAATGCCGTGGGGGTGCACGTGTGGTAGGTGTCTGCTCCCACATTGCATCTGTTGTCTGGTATTTAGGATTTGCGAGGCACAATGTTGGGGATGTTTCAGCTACAGGTATTCAGAACTGGGGTGAATATGTCAAAGATGCTGCAGTTATTGATGCCTCTGACACTGATGACAGTGACATTGAAGAATGAAAGCTAGTTTGTAATGTACATGTATATCTACAATATGTCATTTTGATTGTTATGCCATAGGAAGGCAAACCAGAAAATGAACATGTATAACAAATGAATGTTAAAGTTTGGTTATGATTGGATTACATTGTTACTATAAATTGTACAATAAAATACATTCTTGATAAATTATGTTTACAGTTAGATAAATGTGATATAAAAATTCATCCCTGTATCTGGAAATCACCTATTTACATTAAATATCTGTGGAATAAATATTATCTTGAAAGGGATTCATAGGTTTAATAATTTTATTCGTAAGGTTTTTCTAATACATATAACTTATGCAGATTCACTTAGAAAATGTGAGAGTGAAATAGTAATAAAATACATTTAAATTTAGTTTAAACAATCATGTAAACACAATTATTCTTTTTATCATATTGTCCTTGTTTTTGGATTTTTTCTTCTAAGTAAAAAGAAAGCGCGCATCCTATGTTAATTATGAACTACATAATTCTAATAATTTTTTATAAGTCCAAAAAGATTTTTTTCTTCAATAAAAGGAGGATGTATATGTATACATGCATATATCCTTCTTATTCATAACTTTTCCCTAATAACGTTATAATATATAATGTCAACGTCATATCGTCATAGTTAATATTTAGAAAACAGTAGCAATTTTACATGGCATATTTTGCTTTTTGGAGTTTAATTTCTACATCACATGATCGACGTCATTTTTTAACGTGATTGATTTTTCACACCTTGACTACAAATCGACATTACTTGTGCATCCCTTTTCTCTCCGACTGTGACATTAAAAAACAAGTACCCTGGATGTATTTTATTTCTCTGTAGCCAGTTAAAACATTTTCTAGGTCTAAACCAGTTTTTTTCGAGGCAAAACTGTAGAGAATGTTGAAAAAGGAAACCCCTCCCCCTTTTTGACGTCATTTTAAAGGCCTTCTTTGTTTGGACACTCCATGTAAAATTTACGATAAATTTTCATAGAACTTCTAGATGAGGTAAAAATTCCATAATTTATGGAACAATAATGTTCCAACACATACCTGAATTAACGAGATTTTTGGATGTTAAATGTTCATATGAAAAGAGTTTTTCTCAGTTAAACTTAGGTCGAAAAAACGTAGTGTTTGAGGTTGCGCCGTCTGGACATACCATTGCTTACGAAAACATTATTAATTTATTACAAAATAAAATTAATGATGTGTGATTTATTCTATTGATAAAAATTATGATGCTTACTAGGTATTTAAAAGTTCATTAATGTGCCTAAAGCAGTTTTAATCTTATGGCGCTTGTCCACAAACTTTTTGATACCCCCTCGTATATACTGTATATTGATATGTTTATATACTTGTAGGTGATCCGAAAGGAGACTATGATTACTTACCCTCAATTCCTTTCAACAAATTCTGATTGGCATTGATGAGGTGTTCCACTTTCTTTTTTAGATCTGTATTTGATGAAGTTGTCTCATCGATCGACTTCTCAGTCTTCTGATTCGCACTGATGAGGTGTTCCACTTTCTTTTTTAGATCTGTATTTGATGAAGTTGTCTCATCGATCCACTTCTCAGTCTTCTGATTCGCACTGATGAGGTGTTCCACTTTCTTTTTTAGATCTGTATTTGATGAAGTTGTCTCATCGATCCACTTCTCAGTCTTCTGATTCGAATTGTTGAGGTGTTTCACTTTCTTTCTCAGATCTGTATTTGTTGAAGTTGTCTCATCGATCCTCTTCTCAGTCAGAATTATGTATATAATGAGAAAGCGAGAAATAAACCTAGAAGAGCTTCTCGTAGCATTTTGTCTATATGAAACTCCAAACTACGTCAGGTTTTAAATTGCTGGGAATTTAAATAGACAAACAATGCCCAAAATATTTTCATCATATTTATATATGCATATCGGTTTCCATAGACTCCTTTTTAGGACATTTAGAAAATTTATGCAATTTCTCTCTTTTTCATATAAAACTCAAAAATATAATCTGAAGTTTGTATCAGTTAAGTTCGTAAGAACTATCCAATTTTTTTTTCTATGATTAACGTCCGCTTGCTCTTGGTTTTTGACACCTACCCCAAATCAGAATTAAACGCACAAAGATCATGCACTGTCTCAAATTGATCAATTTGGAAACACATGTAGGTTATGTAATTTTTCTATATTTCTCGTAATCTGTCAAGTTAGGTTTATATACTTTGTAATTAATACCTAAATTTTGCACAAGAATAAATATAACATGTCTAGGATAAAGGTAGAATTATAAACTCAAATCCTCTAAATGACGTCGTTCTTATGACTGTAGCACCCCTTTTTAACAAACTTAACAAACCCATTTTAAGCTCACCTGAGCCGAAGGCTTTTCTGATCACATTTTGTCCGTCGTCTGTCTGTCTGTCTGTCCGTCCGTCTTTCTAGCTGTCTGTCTTCCTGTAAAGTTTTCCTATTTAAGACTTCTTCTCAAGAACCACAGGGCTAATTTAATCCTTGGGGGAAGGGGAGTTTAAATTGTTAAAATGAAGGGCCAAGACCCTTCACAAAGGAAGATAATCAAGAAAAGACAAAATTAGGATGGGGTCATTAAAAAATCTTCTTCTCAAGAAGCACTGGGCCAGAAAAGCTTAAACTTATGTGGAAGCATCCTGGGATAGGGTAGATTCTGCATTTTTAAAATTATGACGCCCTAGTGGTAGGGTGGGGTCACAAAGGTTATTACCATGGAGATTATCCCGTATCATCGTGCCATCACTTCATCGACATCGCGCTATCGCATCATCACTTCATCGTTATGGTATTATAGTGTCATCGCATTATTGACCCAGACCTCGATTGTGCGATGATGCGATTTTGAAATACATGTCCCTATCCGGATTCCATACATTACCCTTGTTTGTCAATACTGCAACCAAAAGTGTGCGTGTGTGTGTGTGCGGGGGTGGAGGGCAACTGAAGTCTAGAAAAATAAGTGAGGGAGCTAGGCCAGGAACCGGTGTAACGTTGAATGTTGACCCCGGGTTGAAAATTGACCCAGGGGTCATTTTTCAACGTTGAATACTGAGACCTAAGATATTGAATTTATACCCTAGTCCGTTGAAAACTGAGCCGGGTCGTGGAATTTTGATCATGAAACCGGTTCTTAATTCAACAGCATAAAAACACATATTTATGACTTGGTTTCACAACATTGATTTAATCCATGGGCGTCGGGAGGGGGGTAGGGATGCTTAGCCCCCCTCCACATTCTGCAAGATAGACATAGTTAATATAGGCATTGAACAAAGTGAAATTGGTTTAGCCCCCCTTTCAACAGGCACGTTACAGTGTTGTCAAAGAAAGAGGAGTTAGTGCTTGATAAAAAGAAAAAGAAATCGGATCCTAACACCCCCATCCCCATCCCCCCACTCCCCAAAAAATAGCATTTTCTGGTTTGGACTACTAATTTTGACAATGGACAATTTTTTGTCAATTATTTTTAAAATTTAATTTTTTTTCTTTTTCAGTTATCCCCCCGCACTTTCAATTTGTTCCAATATAATCAATACACAGTTAATTCAGTTATATTGAATTTCTTAGAATTAAATATAAACAAAAATATCTTAGATTTTAAAGTTACTTATTGTAGTTTAGAATCGCAATATTTCGTGTAATATTTATTTAAAAAAAATCATTAGTGTATGTAAATCATTAGTAAATGTAAATCCTATTAGTATACATATAGTTACACAATATATACAATTTAGTTCAGATATTTGTTTATCTATAATATTTGCTTTTAGCTAACAACACTTCATTTATTTCAATCTCAAAATTCGTAATATTAGTATTTGGGAAATGGTGAGAGTTTAACGCATGATGCATGTACGTTTTAATGCCTATTAAGTTATGCACAACATTAATAACTTATAATGTCCTACTTGAAAAACGGATTTTTTTACAAAATAAAAGGTTTAGTGATCTTTTTGGCAAAGTTTATCAAACAGTTCAAGAACGAACCCCACAATACATATATATTTTGTAAAGTAGAGGATGGAAGAGGGGGGGGGGTGATCTCCCCTTTTTGTGATGTTTCAATTTGCTAATAAAATCTTGTTTCATGATAGATTTAGAGATGATTGTTTCATCAATTTCAATTGTTCTGAGACTGAGACTCTTGATTTCTTTGAACTTGGCAATCAGTGTCATCCGCACTTAAAATTCACCTTTGAAATTTCTGTTGATTCAGTAAATTTTTTAGACACAAAAGTGTATAAAGGAAGAAAATTTCAACAATCAAACAAACTTGATATTAGATCTTACATAAAACCAACAAAGAATTTCCAATATCTGCACAGAGAAAGTTCTCACAACCCAGCGGTATTCAAAGGTTTCGTTAAAGGCAAATGCAAAAGACATGTGAGAAATACCAATGACACTGCTCTCAGTATTATTCTACAAGACTTTAAGAAACACTTGTCAAAGAGAGGCTTCTCTGATACAGAAATAGATCCTATTATCACAGGAATAATTGGAACAGACAGAAATGAGATCCTAAATAAAAGTAACGGCCAATTGAGACCTCACAATAAATTGGTTATGGTTACAAAATATAATCCGAGAGTCAACGGACCAAAAAAGCATCTTAAAATACTGGAACGAAACGAAAGAAGACACAAGATGCAAAGAAATATTTACCTCGGAAGCTATTTAAGCTTATAGCAAAGACAAAAGCAAAGGCGATTATGAGATAATTTTTATAGATCATGTTTACCACAAGAATACACTGCTAAGGTGGACCCCTGATGAGGTAGGACTTAGGGCAAGTACCCGTTACAAAAACTACCGAACACTTTTTACTATATTCCTATATATATTAATGAATACGTATATTTCCAGCAGAAAGGAATGCCTGGTTTAAAAGTTTGGTTTAGAGTGTAGGGTCCTAATAAATTTCATGGACAAGTTTGGCTGATTGATGTCTTAATTTTCACACCGGGTTTCCAGGATTTTTGTTTATGCCCTATTCATAGTTTTGTAGTTATTTATGGATGCTATGGATTTTAGAAAGTATTGTCAAAAAAAAAACACCGGCATACGGTGACATCTCGAGAGGGACGTTAAACAATATATATACAATTAATCAATATAAAAATTAACTTGCCATGCTTAAAGATAACTGAAATCATGCACTGATCAAAATTAACATATATACACTGGATGATAGGTTTATTTCTATTACTCTTGAAAAGGGAAAAATTGAAACCGAAATATAAGTATAGAAATACTGATCGATAAATCCCATAAATCAACCTCCAAATTCAAATAATGTTCAAACTCTGAGGTGGGGTCAATATTCAACAGGGTCAATTTTCAACTTGTTGTGGTCATCATGAATAAGAAAAAAAAATTATCAAGCTGTTGAAAAATGACCCGGGGTATAAATTCACGACTTTTGGTCTCAATTTTCAACGGAGAAAAAACACCCCTGGTTCAATATTCAACGTTGAAAAATGACCCCCGGTTCAATTTTCAACTCGGGTCAATATTCAACGTTACACCGGCATTAGTTTTGTGAATAAAGGTTTGCAAAATAATTTGATAAACAGCAGCCTTTTCTGGCCAACCGAAGAGGTTTGACATGCTACTGACTCTGTTTCACAATGGTGGTAAATTTGCTGTATGATCCAGTGTAAGTATCGACCCTTATTCTGGAGAAGCTGTCTGTCCTTTTCTGACTGTACACAGGATTTTAAATAAATTGGAAAATGTTTCCTCAACGTTTTTTCTGTCGTTTGTTTTTCTATCTGACCTCATGATCTTCATTGTTTCTGTAAATCCAATTTTCCTTACTTTCTTTTTATGGTTTAATAGTATATTATGCAAAACAGAACACGGAAAAACAATAGGTATTCTGACTACTGATTTGGTGGATTTTTATCATCATCATCATCATCTTTTCTTCTTGATTTTATTTCACTTGCTGGTTTCTGGAGAGAAGTTATGTTTAGTTGTCAGTTTGCCATACAAGTTTTTCTATAGTAAAACACGAAACATGAAACAAATGTCAACCCCTCTGATGTCTTTCATTTCGAATTCAATGAGAGAAATGTTATACATCTCGGCCGAATGACATCTTGTTCATGACAGGTCGGCAAAGATTTGAGACAATACGAAACATCAGCCCAAGTAAATTATTATATATGTACAATCCTAGCTGCAGAACTGTAGCTCTCCGAAAAAAATATTTTGACAGACTGGAGAGCTACAGTGCCACCCCTTGAAAACTGTTTAATTATAGGGCACAATAGGTTGCGCATGCTTATGGATCAATTCTTCCAAATTCTTACCTCAATTGCAAAAAATTTAGATTTCAAAAATTTCCTTACTCATATATCAAATACTTTCGTAGTTGACATCTACACGAAGCGCTTTGGGCCGAATTCTCTTGCAAACCAAAATGGCAGTAAAAGTAGACGAAATTCTCGATGATCTCGATTTCAGGGCCAGGAGGGCTGTTAACAACAATTATAACGAATGTTTTGTTGAGGAAACAGTGAAAATATATGCTAGGAACACATGGTTAGTAAGATTTTGAGATTAAAGTTTGAAAAAAAACATTGAGAATTAAATCCATAAACAGCGCGTTTTTTGTGCGCAATAAATATTCAGTTTTTTCAATGGGTTGCACTGTAGCTCTCCGGTCTGTCAAACTATTTTTTATTGTAGAGCTACAGTTCTACAGCTAGTACAATTCCTGGTGTCACTTTTATCAATGATCTCTAATTGGTGCTGTGTCAAATTTTAATTCTCAATTATTTTAATCATTGAATAAAAGAATTGAAAGAAATCTTAATTGCAAGCAAGTATACAAATAATTTTTGCTCTCAAGTGCTATCTGGGGACTAAAAACATACAAAAACTAAGTATCAAATAGTTATTCCAACAGACACATAAAAAGAACAATTTCCAAAACCTTTATTAAAAATGTATTAGTATTCTATGATAGCAAAATTAGTTACAATAAAAACAAAGTTGTTTAAAATGTTTGTGCTAGTCTTAAAAGTGATACAAATACCAATCGGTCTCAAATAAAAGATTAAAACTTCTGTTTTAAGTTTTGTAATATTTTAAAACATGATATCTGAACTGATCAGATTTAACCAATTCCTTCTGAAGACAACTTAAAAATAAATTTAAAATAAAACTTTTTTCTCTACTTTTCACCTTACATTTATCATATAGATAATTTTCTTTCCAAATTTAACAATTAATCGTAAAATCAAATGTCAAATGAATCATGAAGATTGAATATATTTTAAAGAAAACTCTGAATTTTCATGGGAGTTTAATTTTTGTAATTTTCGAGTCATTAAAAGACCTACGCATTTGTCCTACAAGAAATATAATTCATAGATATAACTAATCATCAATTCTTCATCCTTTTTCATCCTGGAAATAAAATCCCCACGCACCCATATTTTCCATTAAACCACGAAAGTTTGGCTTCAAGAAAATATACCATTTTTCAGTATTCTTAATTACAGTGAACCATGTTCAATCAAACTGCAACATATGTTATTAATTTGTAAAAGAACATGCATAATCAATGCCTATAGCATGCACATCGAATATTTCATATCTAATTACATGTGTATAAGAAAACCAGAGAAAGTAGTGATGGGACCATCGTGGTAATAGCCTGAACCAGAGTAATGTTTGATCCACACTGCGTCTCCCTTCTGAATAGTCAGTACCACCAGATTGGGACCTGCTTCGTAATAATCATCACTTTTGTTACTAACGGCCATAGTTCTGACTCTAGTTGATCCATTCAACACAATGTCAACATATATGGTTTCTCTATAATAGCTTTGAACATTCAGGAAGAAGACGTACATCCCGGCGATAGGAGCTGTAAATATTCCGTTACTTGGGTTGTATCCATTCCCTTCATTGGTGATAACAGAAGGAAAAACAAGCGTTCCACTGATCCATGATGTGCTGCTGGATGATACTGAGGCGGAGAAAGCTACCTTCTTAGACTTACCTACAAATATAATTCAAGGTTAGTTTTTTATTTACTTATTGAAGATTAAAGGAGATCAAAGGAATTGTGATGTATGCATCAAATCAAAACATAGCAAAAGTTGATACATAATACTTAAATACCAGCTTCTTGTATTTGTTAGAAGATTACAAATATTGGCTTTGAGGATACAGATCGAAAAGTGCGACCTCGTATAGTGCTATCGCTTCTTATTTGCTATATTCCTTCATTTAATTTGATTTATTACCTATGTTATTCGTCACATTCATTCGGAACACCTCAAGAGAAGACACAGTAGAAGACAGCTGTAGTTGGACATGCTTTAATTGTTTCACTTCCGCCATCATGTCTTCTAATGTTTTACTGATGTTCACTGAAATCAAAATATGAGAAGAATAAATTTTCCAACATATATAAATCTAACTTGTGCATTTTAAGATCAGTGCAAATTTTTATCATCAGAATTAATGAATGTTGATCAATTAGATGTAGCATTTTAAGTAACATGCAACGTATTAAATCAGTCGAAACATTACTCCAGCTATTATTTAAAGATATTTTTTCCGAAATAAACAATGTTTTACATTGTATCTTTTCGAATTAAATACTTAAAAGAAAAAATTAAAATAGGATTATTAAGAATTATCAAAATGAAGCTTGAAAGAATTTTTGTGGAATACTTTTTGTTTATTTATCTTAATAGAAGTCAAGGCTTAACAAAATGCCCATGGGATATATCGCTCACCTGAGTAGCTTTGGCCATTCTGTCATTTAACAAATTCCCACCTTCGTAATACATACCTTGACCTTGACAATCCTAAAGGGTTATAATTCGAACTATTTAGAATCTACACTACCCCAGGTTGTTTCCACATAAGTTTCAGCTTTTCTGGCTTAGTGGTTCTATAGGAACGAAGATTCTTAGTTTTTTCTATATATTACTAAGTAAAATTTGGTATCCCTACTGTGTTTTTTCCTATATATTTCTATGTAAAAATTGAATTCCCTATTTAGGCCCCGCCCTACCCCTGGGGGTCATGATTTCATCAATATAGACTCTACACAACCTCAGGATGCTTCCACTTATGTTTCAGCTTTTCCGGCCCAGTGATTCTTGAAAAGATTTTGAAAGTTTTTTCCTATATATTTCTATGTAAAACTTTGATCCTCTATTGTGGCGCCGCCCTACCCCAGGTTGTCCTGATTTGAACAAGAGTCTACACTACCCAATGATGCTTCCACATAAGATTCAGTTTTTCTTATTCAGTGGTTCTTGAGAAGAAGATTTTGAAAGTTTTTCCCATATATTTCTATGTAAAACTTGGATTCCCTGTTGTGGCCCCGCCCTACCACCGGGGGTCATGATTTGAACAATTTAGAATCTACACTACGTTAGGATGCTTCCACATTAGTTTCAGCTTTTCTGGCTCAGTGGTTCTTGAGATGATTTTTAATGACCCCACCATATTTTGGTATTTTCTTGATTACTGAGTATCTCCCCTTGGAAGGCGACTTGGTCCTTCATTTTAATATTTTCAATTCCCCTGCACCAAAGGATGCTTTGTACCAAGTTTGTTTAAAGCTGGTCCTGTGATTCTTGAGAAGAAGTCGAAAATGTGAAAAGTTTAGAGACGGACAGACAGACAAACAGACAGACAGAGACGGACAGTCAGACGGACTACAGACAAAATGTGATCAGGAAACCTCACTTGAGCTTTCAGCTCAGGTGAGCTAAAAACGATTCTTGAAAGTATACATTTATACATACCTTATAATATACTCAAGATTAATTAATTTTCCTTATATAATGATTATGTAGAATAAATATTTCTTAAGAAAAATTATCGGGTTTAAACATTGCTTTGTGAGTTCGGTAACGCTTTTTCATAACTATTTTCAATGACTTGACTGTTGAATTGTAAAACCTTAGGAATGACATCAAAACATTGATAGATTATGCATTTCTAAGTACAACTAGTTCAATTTTATGTTTATACATTTGCTTATAAATGTTCTCGATCAGTGATGAACTTTAATGAAAGGAAGTCAACCTTTACTTTTAATGTTCATTTACTTACAGTTAGTCACTTTTTTTTCTCCATTTAGAGAAACTTTTGTAATTAATAGTAATCCGTTTATGAAAACTAAAACCTTGAGAGAATATAATCCTCGAGACACCATATTCCTGAAAAACGCACCTTATATGCAATTCCTTCGACCAAAACAGCTTATACAAACAAAACAAAATGATGAACTTACCAGATATTGAATTTTTTATAGTATTTTGTGAGTTTTCAAGGTCAGACACGGATTTAAGCATTGTTTTATTTGTTGTCATAATATCATCGTTCAAGTTCTCCACAGAAGTGTTCAATCTCAAAGATAACTGATCATATTTTTCTTGCAACATTTCAGGAAATTTCTTGTCAATTGCTAAAGTATGTTTATTTAAGTCCAGAAGGGTAACGGACAGGTACCGAACTTCCACTTTAAGATCCGCCAGTACATTGCTAGCGTTTGTTTCAAAACGTTCTCTTTTCTCTTCCAGTTGTTCCACAACCTGTTGATTTTGTTCGTCGACTTTGGTGAAATTTTCTCTAACAGCTCTGAAAGATTCTTCATATCGCCTATTTTCAAGTTCAAGTCTTCGGTTTTCTCTTTTCAGTTCATCAACCTCCTGTTTTAAGGCGGTCACCTCTACGTCTGTTTTCTGCTGGGATGTTTTCAATGTCTGCATACTTTTCTTCAGATCCAGCATGTCCTTCATTAAAGCGTGAACGTTCTTCACCAGTGACATTCTGATGATTGTTTCTTGGTTCAGTAACTGTCGGAACACGTCCGTATTTTTGGATTCCGGATCACTGATATCCAGTAAAGATGAAATGTTGCCACTACTGTCCGTAAATATGGACAATCCATTTATTTGTATGAGAAAAGCAAACAATAACGTAAACAGCAATGTTTGCTTCATATTGAAAATCAGAGAAGTGATAACGATCCAAGAGAATATTGAGCCTTATATACATTTGCTTATAAACTTTGACCTTTTCTATTGCATGTCACATGCGCACATCGTTGAATTCGTTAAAAGATGAGTTGGCAAATATTAAAAACTGCTTTCGACTCTTATTGACGTAAGTTAACTTCCTCTTTAATGTTCTTTTTTATAATAAAATTCAAAGAAATTCTTATAGAAGTAGAAGCCAGATAAAGAATATTTGAAATGTACGTTTATGTCGATAGAAAAAGCTTCTATTTATAGATGCACCATCCTTTCAGCTTTGAGTTAAAAAAGAATTAAAAAGACAGTTATAAAGTGGACATTCAGACAGTGTTGTGAAAAACCCAGCCGATTCATTGTGTAAATAATGGCCTTACAATTAGTATATAAAAGTTACCTCGGTAGTCGTTATTTAATGACTGCTGAATCCTTCATCGACTTTTTTGTCAATAACTTACTCCGTTTTTTTTAAAAAAAATGCTCATATATAGAGCATTTTCCTCCGTATCGATCAAATGAGAGACACTAATCCCATATGCATGCAATAAGGATATATTGCTAAATAAGTAAGAAAAGTTGACGATTGAAAAATTCGTCATCATGTTTGTCATAAGGCATTATTGTTAGCTGATCATTGACGTCTTTTTCTAGTAAAATATGCAAATAATAACAGATGTGTCCGACTCTTTGTATCTTTTATTCCTCCCGTATAGATTTTTTTAGTAAATTCTGCTTCATATTAATACAAAAAAAGGTCTAGATCTGTTAAAAATTGAGCGCAGTTGATACTCATGGGAATTTCTATAAATTGCTAGAAGACCTGATTTCCAAAAACTACACAGACATCGACAATCAGCAACTCAAGGACTTTTTTAATATAAGGTACTGAGTACCTGTGTGTACAATTACTGTGATTTTAACAAAATAATTTTGCAAATAGCCAATGACAAGGTTTCTATATTTACGAGTTCCATTTTTATTGAAAAGCAATCTAACAACACATCTGTAAGTATTCAGGTTTGTCTCGTAGAACATTCAGTCTTTAAAATCATGCTTTCAAAATTCGTATTTCTCCCTAATTTCTCCATATAAAGTAGAAAAATGATCATTTCTCATGAGCTAGTATACCTCGCTGTTGACTTGGTGAGAACTGAATATTTTTATTGTCTAAAATGATACTTCATTGACATAAAGTTGTGGCATGTCATAGACGTCGAGGAAACTACCTTATATGGATATTGTTGCGATTGCGCACAGAGGTGCTCACAGCAAACAAAAGTCCAATCCAGTGAATGAGCCGAAAAGCATGATGGTCTACTACATGTTTATTTTTACTATAAACACGTGGGTCAGGGAAATTTAGGAAGCGATTTCAAATGACTGCAGGAAAGTCAGCTAACATTTTTTTGAAACGTGTTTATGAAAAATACAAAGATTAGGTACTAATTAAGATTCTCCATGCTCACATTAACAAACAAAGTCAGTTTTCCTTGTTAATTTGTACATTGAAATACCGCTCACAAAGTCTTCACAGGTAAATAAGATTCGAGTTGTTTAACTTGATATTCGTTAATTTGCCATGTAACTGGTTAAATTAGTTATTGCTCAGTTATTTGTTATTAGAAATTAAAAGTATCATTTTATAAACAAAGAAAATACACCCCCAAAAAACACTTAAGTTGCACTTTTTTTTTAATTTACCTGTCATAAAAACCCGGCAGGGGATGACAAATCCCATTGCCCGACGCCCGGGGCTAGTGAATTTTATGGGTGGGCAAGTGAAATTTTATCAACCACTTGCCCGTGGGCAAGTGAATTATCAAAAATATAATTTATTTGCAGGCCATAAATTTAAAGCTGGGCATAGGGGCTTGCATGATTTAATCAGCATTTGTCTTCCTCTTTTTTGAAATATTTAAAAAATACAGAATTAGTTTATGGTAGGGCAAGCAAAAATTCAGGTAGGGAAAGTCAATTTTTACCATGTACTTGCCCTTGGACAAGTGCCTTGAAAATCTATTTGTCAGCCCCTGGGTAACCCATTAGCATATTGATCATAAAACGTGACTAGCATGTATTTCGAAATTGTATACGTTGTAAACAATGACAATACATGAGCACACCTCAGAGTTGATTGTTTTTGAACCAAGGAAGTCACGTGAAATTGACTTTTCACTGAAAACACAGCACGGGGGGAAACTGTTAACAAACGGATTTGTACAATAGAGTGGAGAAAACCCTAATTTTAATCATTGTAAATCATTTGTATATAAATGTGAGCATGGAATTAGAAGATAATGATGTTCATAGCGTATTAAGTGTGTAAAATGCTTGGAAAAATGCATCACGTTTTTCCGAGAGTGATTTAAAATATTGGCTTTTTCAAAACACACGTGTGGTATTTTTGTAGTAGCCCATAATGCAACTCATTGAGCTGATTGGTCGATTTGCCAGTCACGTTGGTTCCCCACTTAGCTTGTAAATTTGTTCCGACGTCACAGAAAATAGTTTCCTCGACCTGTTATACAATGTATAAGTAATTTAAATATCAGATATTAATTTCATTTCTGAAACTTCATGAGGAACATGGACTACAAAGCTTTTCGTGAAATATGCAGGCAAGAAGCGTCTTATTTCATGTTCTCTGGTTTTTCAATGCTGAAATTTCTTAATCAACTAGCGAGTCCTTAGTTTAACATTATTAATTTTATGCACACGTTCTGCGCAATATGTTTCTTCCCAGCCGAATTAATAAGCCAAGATTAGATGACATTGAAAAATCTATACTCGTAGTACTTTTTGTACTGCAAACTTGCTTTTTCAAGTTCCTTGAAGTCTGACAAATGTCCTTTCTCCACTGAGGACAGATTAAAATATGATATTTCAAATTTTATTAAACAAGAAAACCGGAAAACGTTGTAATGGGTATTCCCTCGCTGTAATAATTTGACCCACTATGACAGCTTGCCCACACTCTGTCCCCTTGTTGGATATTCAGCGTCACCAGGTTAGATCCAGAATCGTAAAAATCTTTACCCCGTCCCCCGTCAGATATTGTCATTACCTTGGCTCCTCCATTATGTACAATAGATACATACAATGTGTCACTGCTATACCCCTGGGCACTGATATAGAAAACATACTGTCCGGCCGTTGGGCGGTAAAGATCCCTGTACGTGGGTCATATCCACCTCCAACGTTATTGATGACCACAGGAAATACTAATGTACTTCCGCTTACGATTACTCCATGACCTGTGGTACCAGCTGAAAAGGCAAGCTTCTTGGACAAGTCTGAAAGAATGTTATAATGCTGAGATGGTTTATCATTAAACTGAAATTTATAAGAAATACGAGATAATTGTTTCAATGCGAATTTCATGTTGAAGAGTTGTTCAGTAAGTAATGATTCTTACATAAGGACCCCTGATTTATAGGAATTGGTGCATACATTAAACAGTCTTTCTACCATTTCAAATTTTATGATGATATTGCATTTATCTTAAAAACATTTACTGATGGATATTCATTTTCAGTAATAACAAGCTGAAGTAAAATGTTATGCTTATTATGTTGATATGCTTACATACCCGTCGGTGATTCTCTAGAGACTATGATTACTTACTCTCAACTCCTTTCAAAAAATTTTTATTTGCATTGAAAAGGTGTTCCACTTTCTTTTCTAGATCTATATTTGATGAAGTTATCTCATCGATCATCTTCTCAGTCTTCTGATTCCCATTGTTGATGTGTTCCACTTTCTTTCTCAGATTTGTATTTGTTCAAGTTAAGCTATCCATCCTCTTCTCAATCAAAATTATGTATGTAATGAGAAAAGCAAGAAATAAACCTAGAAGGGCTTCTCGTAACATGTTGTCTATATTAAACTCCAAACTGGGAGGTTTTAAATTGCTGGACATTTAAATAGACAAACAATATTCAAATTCCTTTCATCATATTCATATATATCGGATTCCATAGACTCCTTTTTAGGACATTTTTAGGGCAATTTCTCTCCTTTTCATTTAAAAGTCGAAAATATAATCTGAAGTTTCTATCAGCGAAGTTTGTAAGTTCGTCAGCAATATACCTTCATCACCTGCATTTCGGAGTGTATATATCTCCGTTGATTCGATACGCAAGAGCATGCTCTACGTTTGAATAATTTCTAAAACGACAAACAAGTTGATGAAACAAGAATATCAGCAGTTTTGTTGTCATCATTTCGTAAGTTCTATGGTCGACCGTGACCTTGTCAGCAAATACAATTTATCATTAAGTCAAATGTTGACTGACGTTTCTCATACTTACTCAGCTATGTTAAGGACCGAAAGTTTTTCAGCTTTCACCCGACGGACCTGTTACTTTTACTTCTTTTTTATAATTGAGTTTGAATGACCATACCTATATATACTGGATTCCTAAACTTCATAAAAATCTTTACAGAGAAAGATTCATGACAGGTTCTAGTAAAGGTTCTATCAAGCCTGTTTCTTTACTCCTAACTGAAATGTTACAGCAGTAAAGGAGAAACTTTAGGAGTTCTGTACAACAGTATATTTCAGAAGCTAGTGGTGTAAATCAGATGTGGATGATTTAAAAGCTTCAGGAAAATTTAAGAAAACTAAAAATCACAAAATATTGCCACAATCAATAATATCAAAGTACATGACTTTTCAAAACTTTAAACAACCATCGCTTTCCTGATAAATTATGATCAAGGCGTTTTGACATCATAGACAGCTGCTCTTTCAATATAAATGTACCTTGTTTATTAACTTACCTTGTCATTGGTCATTTGCAAAATTATTTTGTTAAAAAACATTCTAATTCTAACACACAAGCACACCAAAATTGATTTGAAAAAGATGCTGAGGTTTCTGATTGACATTTATTCTGTAGTCTTTGGAGATGAAGTCTTCCAACAATATTTCGGAATTGCATCCCTTTATTAACAAACTCAACAAACCCATTTTTAGCTCACCTGAGCCGAAGGCTCAAGTGAGCTTTTCTGACCACATTTTGTCCGTCTTCCGTCCGTCTGTCTGTCTCTCCCTCCGTCTGTCTAGCTGTCCGTCTGTCTGTAACTTTTTCACATTTAAAACTTCTTCTCAAGAACCACTGGGCCAATTTTAACCAACCTTGGTACAAAGTTTCTTTACAGAAGGGGAGTTTAAATTCTTAAAATATAGGGCCAAGTACCTTCACAAGGGAAGATAATCAAGAAGAGATAAAACTAGGATGAGGTCATTAAAAAATCTTCTCAAGAACCACTGGGCCAGAAAAGCTGAAACTTATGTGGAAGCATCCTAGGGTAGTGTGTATTCTAAATTGTTCAAATCATGACCCCCGGGTTGGACAGGGCCAAATAAGGAATCAAAGTTTTACATAGAAATAGAATAAAATTATATAGGAAAAACTTTCTTCTTCTTCTCAAGAACCACTGGACCAGAAAAGCTGAAACTTAAGTGGAAGCATCCTGGGGTAGTATAGTATATATGAAGGGGAGTTTGCATTGTTAAAATATAGGGCTAAGTACCTTCACAAAGGGAGATAATCAAGAAAAGATAAAACTAGGATGGGGTCATTAAAAAATCTTCTTCTCAAGAACCACTGGGACAGAAAAGCTGAAACTTAAGTGGAAGCATCCTGGGGTAGTATATATTTTAAATTATTCAAATTATAACCTTCGGGGTAGGGCGGGGCCACAATTTGGAATCCAAGTTTTACATTGAAATATATACGAAAAAAATTTTAAAATCTCTTTCACAAGAACCACTGGGCCTGAAAAGCTGAAACTTATGTGGAAGCATCCTAGGGTAGGGTAGATTCTGCATTCTTCAAATTATGACCCCCTAGGGGTAGGGTGGGGTCACAATGGCTTTTACCATGGGGATAATCTCGTATCATTGCGCCATCACTTCATCGACATCGCTCTATCGCAACATCGCTGCTTTATTGTTATCACTTCATTGTCATGACATTATCATGTCATCGCATTATCAACCCAAACTTCGATTGTGCGATGATGCGATAGTGAACTACGTGGCCCTATCCGGATTTCATACATTACCCTTATATTACCCTTTTTTGACAATACTGCAACCAAATTCCGGGGGGAGGGGGCAACCGAACTTTAAATGAACCTTTCTTGTAGAAAAACTCAAGTGTAGAAAAGAAGTGGAGGAGGCCAGCCCCCCACCCCACCCCACACCCCCGATGCTACGTGCATGTAAAGATAGTTTTTACAATGTTTATTGGCATTAGTTTTGTGATTCAAGGTTTGCAAAATAATTTGATAAACGGCAGCCTTTTCTGGCCAACCGAAGAGGTTTGATATGCTACTGTCTCTCACAATGCTGGTTAATTTGCTGTATGTCCCTGTGTAAGTACCGACCCTTATTCTGGAGAAGTTGCCTATCCTTTTCTGACTGTACACATGGTTTCAAATAAATTGGAAAATGTTTCCTCAATGTATTTCTATCATTTGTTTTCTACCTGACCTCATGATCTACATTTCATTGTTCTTATAAATCTAATTTTCCGTATTGTCTTTTAATAGTATAGTTATATATTATGCAAAACAGAACAAAGACAAACATTAAGTACTCTGACTAATGACTTGGTCGATTTTTATAATTATCATCTTTTCCTTTGTCACTTGAATCAATAAACTCTAATTGGTGCTGTGTCAAACTTTCGATTCTCAGTTATTTTAATCAATGAATAAAAGAATTTAAAGAATTCTTTATTGCAAGCAAGTATACATATAATTTTAACTCTCAAGTGCTATTAGGCGGCAAAAAACATACAAAAGACAAGTATCGAATAGTTTTTCAGTTTTGATTTACAATGCATATCATTTTAGATTAAGACAATAGAAATTGATGGGTTTAATAATTATATACTTTTTAAAAGAAATTACAAGCAGAAGAAAAGGAATTTTTTAACTACGATACAACAGCACAATGCAATGTACTAGTATTCCAACACACACATAAAAAGAGCAAATTTCTAAAGCATGTTTTAAAATATGCTAGTATTCTACGATAGCAAAATTGTTTGTAATAACAACAAAGTTGTTTAAAATGTTTATGCTAGTCTTAAAAGTGATACAAATACCAACTGGTCTCAAATAAAGTATTAAAACTCCTGTTCTTTAGGTTTGTAATATTTTAAAACATTATATCTGAACTGATCAGATTTTAAGCAATTCCTCCTGAAGACATCTTAAAATAAATTTAAAATAAAAACTTTTTTTTTTACTTTTCAGCTTACTTTTATCATTTCGATAGTTTACTTTCCAAATTTAAAAGTTAAATGTAAAATCAAACGTCAAATGAATCGTGAAGATTATCAATATTTTTAAAGAATACTCTGAAATAACTAATTTTCATGGGAGGGTGGGGGGAAATTTTGTGATTTTAAAGTCATTAAGAGACGCACAAATTTATGTCTTACAAGAAATGTAATTCACAGATATAACTCATCAACAATTCTTCATCCTGGAAATTAATTTTTCATACAGTCATATTTTTCCATTTTAACAATGAAAGTTTGACTCCAAGAAAATACTAGTATATGATTTTACGGTATTCTTCATTGTAGTGATCCATTTTTAATGAAACTGCCACATAAATTATTCATTTGTAAAGGAACATGCATAATCAATGCCTATAGCATGCATTTTGAAAATTTTCAGATTGAATTACATGTGTATGAGAAAATAGTAATAGGACCACTGGTATAGTAACCTTGTCCAGAGTAATGTTTGACCCACACTGCGTCTCCCTTCTGAATAGTCAGCACCACCAGATTAGGACCAGCGTCATTATAATCACCATTACCGGCACTATAGGCCATAGCTCTGACTTTTGTAGATCTATTCAACACAATGTCTACATATATATCATTTGTACTGTAGCTCTGAACATTCACGAAGAAGACGTACGTTCCGCTGACATGAGCAGTAAATATTCCGTTACTTGGGTTGTATCCATTACCTTCGTTAGTGATGACGGAAGGAAATACAAGTGTCCCGGAATTCCAAGAACCGTCGGTGGATGACACTGAGGCGGAGAAACCTACCTTCTTTGATTTATCTACAAATATAATTCAAAGTTAGTTGTCTTTTTTATTTACCTATTGAAGATTAAAGGAGATCCAATTAAGGAATTATAGATCGTAGTTCGTGCATCTAATCAAAACCTAGCAAAAGTTGAGAAATAATACCAGCTACTTGTTTGTGCAGAGTGAAATAAGAAGAGTTAATTTAAAAAGAGAGAGAATTTGAAGCTACAGATAGCAAAGTGCGACCTTGTATGGTGTTTTCACTTCTTACTGATTTATTTTGAGTTGTTACCTAATATGTTATTCGTCACATTCATTCGGAACACCTCGAGAGAGGACACGGCAGAAGACAGTTGCAGCTGTTCATTCTTAGATTGTTTTACTTCCGCCATTATTTCCTCTAATGTTTTACTGATGTTAACTGAAATTAAAATGTGAGAAGAAAATAAATTTTTCGACATATATAAATCTAACATAACTGTGTATTTTGAGAGCAGTACAAATTATCATCATTAGAATTAATGAATGTTAAAGAATTAGATGTAATATTTTAATCAACATCTAATATATTATATCACTCGACACATTACTCAAATTATTATTTAAAAATATTTTTATTCAAAAATAAACAATGTTTTACACTGATTTTCTGATAAAATATTTTAAAGAAAAATAATGGAAATAGGATTATCTAGAATGATCAAAATGAAGCTTGAGAGAAATTTTTGTGCAATACTTATTATTTTTTGTATCTTAATAGAAGGCAAGACTAAAAAATCGATTTTTAAGTAGACATTTTCCTTTAAATATACTTGAGATCAAATTATTTTCCTAGTTTAATAATTATTTATAATGCATATTTCTGAAGAAAAATTATCGGTATAAAGTATATACACATTGCTTTGTAAGATCAGTAACACTTTTTTCATAAGCATTTTCAATTACTAAACTGCTGAATTGTAAAACCTTTAGAATAACATCAAAACATTGATAGATTATGCATTTCTAAATACAACTAGTTCAATTTTATGTATGTAGTTTAATTATAAATGTTCTCGATCAGCGATGAACATAAAAAAAAATTTAAAAAGTCAAATTTTAATATTCATTTACTTGATCTACTGTATTATCCATGTAGAGAAACTTTTCTTTAAGTATATTT